>NC_044062.1:4914027-5019027 GCF_902167405.1 Gadus morhua
TCTCTCTCTCTCTGTCTGTCTGTCTCTCTCTCTCTCTCTCTCTCTCTCTCTCTCTCTCTCTCTCTCTCTCTCTCTCTCTCTCTCTCTCTCTCTCTCTCTCTATATATATATATATATATATATATATATATATACGTAATTCTCTCACTTTCTCTCCCTGTCTCTTTTTCTCTTTCTCTGTATATGTCATACTCTCCCTCTCTCTCTCAGTCCCTTTCTCTCTCTCTTTCCCTATCTCTTTCTCTCTTTACTTATTTATAAACACAGAATAAATCTGTTCCCATTGTGTGGCCTTCCCCCTAACAAAGCTCACTGGTGTGCTCCCAAACCCAATGCATAAAAATGATGGAGTCTGTTTGGCTTTCCTTTTTAAGACTAGTCATGGCTTCAAACCCTCTTTACGGCACCATAATACAGAAAGAAACCAAGTAACCGTTTTATCTTTGGGGTAGTGATTGGTCATCTGGACTTGGCTGGAGAACAGCATTACTGGGCCATTTGTGACCAGAGCACAGGCTTGTGATTCAAATGTAGTTTGAATGCCTGAACTTTATCGATAAGACTTCACTGTCCATATCATCGACGGCACTATATTCTGATATATGTCAGAATACAAAACAAGAATAACCAATGAAATGTGCTGCAAACACATACAGCAAATTGTCAATAAACATAATAAATATTCCATGTCCAAAATGGAGCAGGAAGAAGTGAGAACCTCAAGTCCGAACCCTTTATTAAATATGATATCGATAAACGTCAAACACAAATGAATATTCAAGGGTTTATCATACACAACTCGATCAAATAAATCAAATCATACCCAACTGAAACATTGGAAACAAAACAAAAAACAAATAATCAGAGTAGAAATCAAGAAAACAGGGTCAGCTACCGAGAGACACAAAAAGACTGGCAGCAGCCACCGCACTGTTAACTACTTTGTTGTTCTGCAGAAGAGATGCACAATTACAACCCAGAGCAGGTTCGATATTATTACATTTTTCACTTTTTTGTCTGAACTTGATTTTGTTTCTCCAACAGACAAACGAGACACCGCCCCCATCGCTGCCCCGCACACGTACGATTCTGCGTGTGTGTGTTTGTGTCTGTGTCAGCGTGTGCGTGTGTGTGTGTGTGTGTGTGTGTGTGTGTGTGTGTGTGTGTGTGTGTGTGTGTGTGTGTGTGTGTGTGTGCGTGCGCGTGTGCGTGTGTGTGTGTGTGTGTTTGCGTGCGCGAGGGGTGTAGCGACTGTATATCAGGACAAATAGGTCTTGTCCCGCCTCTCCTCTCGTTGCGAGGCTCTCGTGGGACTCACCTAGAAGTTCAGGTGCTCGGTTGCCATGGTAACTGCGGAGAGTGAGGCGTAGTTCGCATTGTTTCTCGCTCCGTCCGCGCGACCGCGAGTGTCTTCTAGTCCTGAACGGAGAGATAGCTGTGTGCGTGCGTGCGTGTGCGCGCGTGTGTGAGTGTATGCGTGTGTGTGTGTGTGTGTGTGTGTGTGTGTGTGTGTGTGTGTGTGTGTGTGTGTGTGCGTGTGTGTGTGCGTGTGTGTGTGCGTGTGTGTCGTACTTCTTATCGTGCGCTGTCGCTTCCCGAATTAAAGAGACGAACACTGAGCTCCTCTTTGCCTCTTGTTTAGCTTCTGCACATATTCTGTTTTCTAGTGTTGTGTTGTTGGATATGCTCAGTGCTTTCCCCACCAAATGCATAAACAGACACGCGCACGCACTCACCCACACACATACACACGCAAACACACACAGACACACACACATAGGTTACCTATGACAAACACCATCCTGTTTTGCATAATTTCTTAAAAGATCCGCGGATAAACAAAGGACAATACACCTTTAACGCGTTGCGAGAATTGAATATGGCACGCCATTCATATTCCATGAGCAACTATTCCAGGGAAGAACTTGAATGGCAGTGATCACTCTCCGTCGGCCGCAGAACATGGGCAGCAGAATCACGCATGACTTAGTTTTTAAGGAACACTACTGACATCTGTTGGTCATAACATGAACTTCCAGAAATAACGGCGAGAAACAATGAGAGTCACTAATAACCGTGAACACGAATAGAGATTACGAGTCTCCATGCAACAAATAACCATGCTCATTATGACACAGAGACACACCATAATTTGGGATGGGATAAGGATGCACCAATCTTTCAAGGGACAATTATTTGTCCCATTTATTTGTACCAAACTTCCCTCACGCACATCCACGTCCCGGCGACTGGAGTCAAAGTGTGTCTGTAATCCATTGATAATTTGTTCCCTAATATCCAGTGGGGCTCTCATGGTGATTATATAGGAGACGTCGTGGACTCAGAGTCTGTACCTTGTGAGATATCACCCACTTAAAGGAGAGCGCAGCTCGGCTCTCTGGAGGTTCGCTGCTGAGTTAAACGAGTGAGGATGGGGGGGGGGGGTCTTGTGAGCTCATAAAATCAATGCTCTCTCTCGCTTCTTCTCTCTTTCTCTCTCTCTCTCTCTCTCTCTCTCTCTCTCCCTCCCTCTCTCCCCTCCTTCCCTCTCTCTCTTCTTTCATCACTCTTTCTATCTCTCCCTCTCTAGCTTTCCCTCTCTCTCTCTCTCTCTCTCTCTCTCTCTCTCTCTCTTTCGCTCTTTCCCTCTCTCTCACTCTCTTTCTGTTTTCCCTCCCTCTCCCCCCTCCTTCTCTCTCTCTCTCTCTCTCTCTCTCTCTCTCTCTCTCTCTCTCTCTCTCTCTCTCTCTCTCCCTCTCTCTCCCTCTCTCTCTCTCTCTCTCTCTCTCTCTCTCTCTCTCTCTCTCTCTCTCTCTCTCCCTCCCTCTCTCCCCTCCTTCCCTCTCTCTCTTCTTTCACTCTTTCTATCTCTCCCTCTCTTCCTCTCTAGCTTTCCCTCTCTCTCTCTCTTTCGCTCTTTCCCTCTCTCTCACTCTCTTTCTCTGTTTTCCCTTTCTCTCCCTCCCTCTCCCCCCTCCTTCTCTTTCCCTCTCCCTCCCCCTCTCTTTCTCGCTACCTTTCTCTCTCTATCTCTCGCGCTCTTGCTCTCTCTCTTTATATGCCTACAGTATATACATTCTACTTCTGAACTATAATATGCACACATTTTTCCGAGGATATCTGTGGCCTAATGAAAGACCCAGGCGGCCGTGGCAGGCTCAATATCTGCACTGAGTTCGCAGCAGCCAACACACATGATCTACACATTACATCTCTCAACCATCATTACGATTATAACATGATTGCAATCATTATGATTGCTGTCTAAAGGACCACACGACCAAGTTCAGCCCGAGTGCCATCATCACCATGAGGCACCCAGAGGTCTCCTATACATTCCTCTGTGTTCCTACATACGTCCAGGGACAAGCGAGGAGGACCGACTACTATACTACAGCGGGGGGCTCCCCAGCCAGAGTCAGTGAGACCCATCGTGGAGGAACAGAGAGATGAGGAGGAGGAGGTGGAGGTGGGGTCTCGGTGGAGACACAGGCGACAGCAGGGAGTGATGGTGGTGGAGTAGTGGGAAATGGTGTTGTAGTGGGGACTGGATGGTGTGGGTGTAGGGGGAGAGAGAGGTGTCCGTACTGGCAGTAAGAGCCTAATCCATCTTATCAGCGACAGGACAGTGTCTCCGTGGAAGCGTGCGATCAATGGCACTTGACCCGTTTAAATATCAGCAGGACTGACATCCCTCTTCCCTCTACGTCGGTCCCGGGCCCCGCATCTCAGGATGGATGGCCCTGCTGTAGCACTTTACCACGCTATACCGCTGGCCGATATTAGTTCATCATTTTGATCCTTTATGGTACAGATGGACGCAGTGATAACTGTGTGTGAGGCTGGAGGGAGCGTGGACAGAGAAGTCGGTAATGCGCTGAACCTTGTTTATTGCGGCGCGCATCCTCACCCAGGAGAAATATTTAGCTTATTGATATTTCCCCCGGACGTCGACGTTGGTATCGATGAGCTCTTCAGAAAAGCCGTTCGTACCACTGCTGTGTATAGCCCCATGCTAATGGCTCCATTGTTCAACTGTGACACCCAGACATCAGATCACTGTGACGGGTCACGTTGTGTGTGTCTGTCGTGTGTGTGTCTGTGTATGTGCATGTTTGAGTTTGTCTGTGCGTGCGTGTGTTTATGTGTGTGTGTGTGTGTGTATGTGTGTGTGTAAGCATGAGTGCCTGTGCGTGTTTGTGTGTTCCTGCATGCTAGTGTGTGTGTGAATGTATATGTGCATGTTTGCATGCATTCCTGTGTGCTTGTTTGTGTGTGTGTGTGTGTGTGTGTGTGTGTGTGTGTGTGTGTGTGTGTGTGTGTGTGTGTGTGTGTGTGTGTGTGTGTGTGTGTGTGTGTGTGTGTGTGTGTGTGTGTGTGTGTGTCTGCGCATGCGTGCGAAAAATCATTGAAGAGCTGTTGGGATCATGAACAGTTAATCTTTTTTTTCAGCATTATCCCCAAACAATGAAGTAAGATCAATACAAGTGATGATACATGAACGTCGAACCCTCTCCATAATTCCTGGGTATTTATGGCCGCTTGGAAAAGCATACTGTAGCCTCTTCTGGGCTGCGGTTCATCGCCACTGATTTGTAGCTTATGGTCTCACAAATACCTAATATCCATGCCTGCTTTTGTAACTTATAAATCACACCAAAGCCTATCTTCGTTCCGAATGGAAAGGTTTAAACTTTATGACCAAGCGTAAATGCCCAGGGCGTAGTCTTCTAGAAATACCGGTTGAAACAACGATCAATAAATTAGACACACGGACACAAAATCGTAGAATGTATGGATGTTGTTCAGTGTGTGTTTGACAATGACTTTACCAAACACGCTAAACGCTAGACCAAACCCGAATACAAGAAGATATCGGACCAAAAAGCCTGTTGGATTAAATGTCCTACCATCACATCTGTTAACGACTGGTTCACACTGTCGGTCCGTCATGTTTTAGTCTGTATTCTCCCTTGTTTGAAAACGTGAGCTCATCTGCATGGGAAAGTTCAGTATTTTTCGAATCCCGTTCCCGCTATGCTGTTCGGATGCTAATAGGGCCCTGACAGCTGTAGGTGGGTATTGAAATGTGCCATTGGTATGCACTAGGGGCCAAACGGCTTAGCAGTGCGTCCTGTGCTGCAGCATAAATTGGGCTCTTACTGATTTCAAAAAGAATAATTGCTAACAATGACAACTGCACTTTACCATTTTTTGTGCCCTTGCAACTGGGTAGGAATGGGACATTTTAAGAGAGCAATCCTTTTGTGTATTCTGCAACTATTTATTCTGATTTGACTGTCAGAATGCCATTTTATCTGGCCTTTTTAATTTTATATATTGCCCCTGCTTAATGAGTTTATTCATTATTTTTCGCTTATAGTCTGACAATAAAACTACTTTAATCTTTCATTTTTCTTGCATGCAGGGGGAGGGGGCGGGGGCATAATGAAAACTGTGAATAATCACAATTTATTAATAGGATACGGATGTATAGAATAAAGTGAATGATAGGGAACATACGACATTGTTTATTGTCTGCACCTTATCATTGAATCCAAACACGTTTTGGTGCCATAAACGAAAGCGTCATTAATTTCACTTTTCACACACATTAAACACTTCATCAGTTCATGTCAGGAAGCAATTAGTCCATGACTTATGGGTATAACATATACCACATCGTGTTACAACCCTTTACGGGGAGAATCTCTACAGTGCACAAGGCTTTTAGAACACTTGCTTTGTTTTATCAACATAAACATTTTAAATCTATCAGACTGTAAATAATGCAGAGGTAGGCCTACGCTAAAAGGCGTTAATGGTACCAGTAAAAAGAGTAATTTGTGGGCTTTTGAACCCTTCAATTAGTAGGCCTACTAGCACCACAATAAATCCTTTCATCAAAGCGATCCTCTGGCAAACATTATGATCTGAACGAGGACAAAGCTGTGTGTAAAAACACACGCAGCGCGAATGCGATGAATATTTAGTTGTCGCAATGTGTTTGTTTCTATCCCACACCGCTATCTCTCCCAGCTTCATGCTAGCGGTGGTTTAATCCAAACAGGGCCAAAGAGAATGATACATTCACTGCAGTGCAGCGATCAAACAAACAACATCTGTTTTGGTACCCTAACTACGTCCTTGACCTTTCCTTCACTGACACTTATTGTATTTCAGTCTGCCTTTTCTCCCAGATAAGCATAAAGAACCTTCTCCCGCGCGGTAGAGATGGGCCGAGAAACTCGCTTTCTCCTGCACTCACTTCACACAGACAGGCCAGTGCCACTTTACTTGTATTATGTATTAGGTGCACAGCACACACACACTCACACACACACACACACACACACACACGCACGCACGCACGCACGCACACACGCACAGGTACACACACACACACACACACACACACACACACACGCACAGGTACACACACACACACACACACACACACACACACACACACACACACACACACACGGGTACACACACACACACAAACACACGGGTACACACACACAAACATGCACATAAGCAAGCACACAAACACAGACACGCACGCACACACACAAACACACACACACACACACACATACACATAAACCACAAACACACACACACACACACACACACACACACACACACATACACACACACACACACACACACACAGGTAAGCACATACACTTTTTTAAATTAGCGCACTTCATTTAACCACTTCTCACAGGACACCTTTCTCGTTGCAATTTTCAGCAATAAAGTATAATTTGCGGGCTGCCTTTCTCTCGGCCATAGACTCCACAATTGCATTTAAGTGGCGATGAGGTCAACAAGGATATCCATCATGGCCGCAGCCCCCGCTGAGAGCCTAATGATCAACGTCTATGTGCCGCGCAGACAGAGCGCCATTTAAAAACACCTCAACGTGCCCTTGCCCATCCCCGCACCTGCGCTAAGCTCATCGCGGACCGCGGCAATTTATATGACCCCGGTGCGGAGCGAAAGACAGCCGTTCTGTACCAGCGGTTTGCCAAATAAATAAGTGCTTAATGATCTTCTCGCTCCCCCCGTCTTTCTAACTTCATTAGGGACCGGGGGGTGTGCGTGTGGGGGGGGGGGGGGGGGGGGGGATTCGGCCGGGCGGGTGGCTCCGGAGGTACGGAGTATGAGGCCCCGTCCACACGAAGCCGATTTCATGGCGAAACCGCAAAGGTCTTGTACGGTTCGGCCTTGCGTCCACACGAAGCCGGCGAATCCGCTGACCGAAACCGCAAACTTCTGAAACCACCCTCGGAGGTGGTTTCAAATCTATCCGGTTTCGTTTTGGTTTCGTGTGGACGCCTGAAACCGACTGAAACTGCAAACCATGACGTCATCGCCCCACCCCTCGACCTCCTAGCCAATGGCTCTTAAGCCCGCGGAGTCTCAGAAATCCCAACAACGTTGGGAACATCCCAACGTTCTGCAGCATATCATGTCCCTTGTTGGGTTGCTAAGCCATTATTTATTGAGAATCTAGTTCGCCTTCGTAGAAGAGCTGTTTGTTTGTGTTGTTAGTTGTTCGGGGGGCAGCCTTTATGCGCATGCTCGCCTCTTCTTCTTCTGGATTTGTGTACCAGAAGCAGCGCCCCTTATGGGCCTGGAATGTTTACTACAGCGTTTCTACAGATCTATCGGCTTCGTGTGGACGGGGCCTGAATCTGTTGCGGGGTCCACCTGGCTATACGGCGCTGCCCCCTGGACGCCACCCTGAGCTGTAAGGTGAACCGACCCCCTGAATGAAGAGGTGGGAGCCGCGGTGACGTCCCCAGCGTTTTTTGTTTGGGTGTTTTTGTTGTTTCTGTTAGCAGTGATGTTATGCAGCGTTGCGTTTCTGCTGGTGGATTTAGGCCTATGCTGCATTACATAATGTAAGATCTTCGTGGTGTTTGGTTATGTGCTCGTGTGGTGTTGTGCTGTGTTTTTCCCAATGACTTCTACTTCTATAATAATCCCATACAAATACGTACTGATAGTTCATAATCGTTATCAGGTAGGCCTAGCTGAACTCCAATTCTAGTTTTCATCAGCAACAGTGTAATGAGACCAATATTTCACGCTGTGCATCACCAAGGGCCCGTGCCATTCACACGCAGCTAGATTTAGGCTAATACAATCACGCCAAATGAACGAAGGCTAATGAATAAGTAGGGTGGGCATAATGCAAAAACCAAACCACATCAGATGACATTACTGATTATTGGATAAGCTGCCAATCCTGTTGAAGCGCACTGTGGAATCCAGAGATAGCATGAGTCAATAGTGCATTCACTGCATCAACCTCTGTGTGTTAGAGATGATCCCTCTATAATAAGGTATTTCCACAGGAACATTTGAAGGGCTTTAAATTACTGCATTTGAAGCTTTCCGTTCTTTCAGATTTCACATAAAACTCTAATGACCTTTGCGTAATTCAGTTTAGAATGTATAGTTTGCAACGGACATAATGCATACTTGTTGCACAATGCATAACTGATTGAGCAGAAACTGCTGTACTTTAGTCAATTTTAAATGTGATTAACCTTCATAGCTGTGGCTGTATTTCTGCAACTGCGGAGCTTTTTGTTATATCCATCTGTCTTTGATATGAGATTTTCGATTTCTGACTGAATTAGCCTATCTCTCTATCTAGTCTGACTCATAAACAAGCCTGCATTTTTTTATTATGAAAAATGTCAATAAGTACTCAGACTGATAACACTCAACATGAACTATGTACTAAAACCAACCCAGAAAAGAACGAGCGATCCATATCTAGCGATTGCGTTGTCTAACCGCAAACACAAACTTTCGGCTTTGTATGTTTTGTCTCACTCTGCTTCTCTGTCTCCCTGTCTTTCCAGTTCTACCTCTCTCTCTCTGGTAGCTTAGCCTCGTCTCTCTGCTATCAGTGATACTCCTCCGGAACACCATGTGCATTTCCCAGTCACACTGACCTCACTGTCCAACCCCAGCGTTCCTCTAGGGCAGATATGAAGTGGCCCGGTAATAATATCTAAAACTCAGTGCCGTCTGCTTCATATGAATTAAAATCCAAGACGGATGCTATCCATCCAATCACAGTTATAATATAGGCAATCTCTGAGAGAGGACATCCTCTCTGTGCAGGAATCCAGGAGATTCTTGCATAAGCGATGGAGGGGGACTTTGCAGGGATGAGACTGGAGTGGTTCGATGGAAGGTGGGAGATAGGCTTGGATATGGAAAATATCCTTGAAGATGTTGAGCCGAACCAGGTGCATCCTTACCCAGTGTCCAAATCCACCTTGTAGTACACACACAGTGCTTATTCTAGACTAGATGCACGCCTGATAAATGCACATTATTATGTGTGTTTAAAGGAGCCCGTTGTTATTGGCTGACTTGTGACCTTGGATACACGCACACATACACACAGACACGCACACACAGAAGGAGAGACTATGGCGCACAATGACCAAAGTGCAAAATGTTGAGGATGAAGTGACGGCTTACTCCAAGATGCAGATGACCGTTTACGTTTGTGGTGCATCCTTTAAAAATCCTTTAAAAAATAAAATCTTCCGATACAAAGAGCTCCAAATTGAAACAAGCTTTCTGGATTTGTGGGATAATATGTGTATTATGCAAAAGATACTGATGAAAAAATTATGATGGCCGAGTGCTTCCAATGTTTACATATATTTTGCGTAATCTGTGGGATCTTGTGTTCAGTATGACTAAAATGTTCAGCCTGACACCTGCTGGTGAGTTAGAGGAACTGCAAGTACAAATGGGATGAGGATGATCACCGTGAGATAGAACTGAACAGAATATATTTTTATTTCAAAGAAAAAAGGAATGATCGGGTTTCATGAAATAGCTATTATCTTATTGCTGTACAAGTTTAGCTGGCATTTGTGCTACAGTGAAGAGGGTCGTGTGAAATGGTTAATGTTCTAGGGTTAAGATTTCTCTAATGCATTTTAGATGCCCAAGGACCCAAGAATAAGTGTCCTGATAAAAGAGACAGCAGCACTGTGTGTGTGTGTGTGTGTGTGTGTGTGTGTGTGTGTGTGTGTGTGTGTGTGTGTGTGTGTGTGTGTGTGTGTGAGTGTGTGTGTGTGTGTGTGTGTTAATGTGTGTCTGTATGTGTGTCTGTGCTTGTGAAGTGTGTGTGTGTGCTTGTTTGTGTGTCACATCTGGGTATGTGTGCTACATGCCCGGGTGAGTGTTGTGTGTGTGCGCTTGCACACACACAAGTATGTCACACAAGCGTGTGTTAGGACTTTGTGTGTGTCTGTGTGGGTGTGTGCGTGCATGTGTGTGTGGTTGGGGGGGGGGGGGATAGCCGCAAGGTTATTTGCTATTAAATTCAAGACTGCATAAATTTTGCATGATAATTCATAATGACTCCCCTGTTTGTTGGAAGGTTGTTTATCTCCTATTCATGCAACAGAGCGAGAGCGTCCAAAAACATGGAATATATAAAACCTCAAACACATTTGAACAACATTAATGTAGTGCGAGTGTGTGTTTGTGTGTCTGTGTGTGTGTGTGTTGTGCATGCGTGAGTATCTGTGTATCAGTGTGTGTGCGTCATGCATGCATATAAGTGTGTGCGTGTGTCTGTGTGCGTTCGTGCGTGCATGCGTGTGTGGGTGTGTGTGTGAGTCATGCTGTACTCTCTTGGTTGACTTCCCTGGGCCATCATTTAGTGGCTGTTGATAGAAGGCACTACCCTCGATCGGAAAGCCTTGTTTGAGGAACATGGGCAGTTCAAAATCCTTTCTATCACAGTACTGCAATGTCTTACAATGACTTATCATTATGATGAAGCGAAATGTCATGATGTTGTATTGTTATAATACTACTCTCACTCAAAAGAAAAAAATTGAAAGAGAAAGTCCAACACAACTTTAACAAACACTCGGTGACATGAAGGAGTGCATGGCCGGGTCAAAATGTGCGTGTAGCGAACCGGCCTCAGAGACTTTCTCCAGAATCGCTCATCCAAACAGCCTCACACTTGACACTTCCTTGGGTCCTCGGCAATTCACCCGCCAAGTATGAGGTCGATCGAATGAATGGTTGTTGAGAAAATGGTTGTTGAGAAAATCTCACTCCATGACCACCCTCATTCATATCTATAAGCCTTTAGTGAATGATGAGGTCATCATTACCAGATGATGTATACACATTTGTAGGCGAATAGTAAGTGCCCAGCAGACCATTCTATCCAGTGGACTGTCCCAACTGGTAGGCTGCTCTATCCATCATACATCTAGGGGGACACTCCCACTTGTGATGTCACTCGAGGGTAGATGTTGAGATGGCTTGTAATGGTTGATCACACCACCTACCTACCGTCTTAAAATAGGATCCTTTAACATATACGAATGTATGTTAATGTTTTGTTACTAATTAGTTTGTGTTAAACGAAAGGCTTATAAATGACTTATGACTGAATGTTGTTGTAAAGTCTTCATAAATTCACATGACATAAACATGTATGCAGAGACCCTAATTGGATGACACTGCAGTGTACTGAGCAGTTGTTGTTATTTGTTTGTGTCATGTCGAGTTGGGATGCATTGGTTTCCCTAATCATGTGTCACCATTGTGCGTGAATTGTGAATGTGAGGCAATTTTGTGAAGCGCTTTGGGCGGCTAATGGTCAGAAAAGCGCTATATAAATGCAGTCCATTTACATTTGTGTTGGCTTGTGTTCAGACTATTTGTGTCACATCGCTTTCTTGTGCAATGTTGTTGTGTTGTTGTGCTTTTCCATCGAATTGTGTAGTTGTAGTTGTGTTGTTGTGTCTTTGTGTTACGTATCATTGAGTCATCGTATAGTTCTTCTGTTGTGTCTTCGTGTATTTGTATTATTGTGTCGTAATGTCATTGTATAGTAGTGTTGTTTTTGTCTTTGTGGTATAGTTTCGTTATGTAGTTTTAGAATATTTCTGTCTTTGTGTTATTGTGTTGTTGAGTCAGAGTGTAGTTGTAACGTTGTATGGTTGTATAGTTGTGTGTCCTGTGTGTGTGTGTACTATCCCTGAGCCATAGCTCTGACCTGTGACTATCAGCGGGGAGCCTGCAGGCCAACCGCCAGCCGCCAGAGGTGAGAAAACCCATCCACCGGGAAGGACCTCTAGTAATAACAACGGTGGAAAAGAGGCGCCCGATGATGGCCTGCTCAAAAGGCTCTCATCCCACGGTCTACAATGCAGGGCTTATTTTTAGCCGTGCAATCTGCTTTTGTCAAAGAAGCAATCCAACTGAACTAGTTCCATAATAGACCGCTGACCCATTTTGGATACAATACCACCAATTAAGACTTCTGATGATTATTTTAACCTTATCTAGAAGTAAATATGCACCTGAATTCATAACCTTATATCCTAGAATGGTAAAAGGTAAATGGACTGCATTTATTAAGCGCTTTTATAACCGTAGGCCACTCAGAGCGCTTAAATTAATAATTGCCTACCGCAGGCAGTGTCAACCATGCAAGGTAACAGCCAGCTCATCGGGAGCAGTTGGGGTTTGGTGTTTTTCTCAGGGATACATCGACACTAAGCTCAGAGGTGCCAGGGATCAAACTAGCAACCTTCCGTTTACCAGTCAACCCGCTATACCTCCAGAGCAATCCCGAACCAAATACATTTGATGCATCTGGATTCCAGACACATGTGTGTACAATGTTCAGAACACTGTATCCCTGCAAAATTATTTTAAGCGTAAAATACTTTACTTAGTGGGGAAGCTTTCCGCATTAAACTGGTAAACTTAAATTCGACAACGCTGTGCCTTGCTGTAAAGGAGACAGCAGGTCAGGGTCACCGAATCAGGAAGGCTGTTGGGTCTGGAAAGGGCAAGGATCATTTTACGAGTTGTTGTAAAATGATGCTGAAGTAGGTGCATGAAAGGGGCTTATCTATTGAAAAACCACAGCCAGTATGAAGTGAAATACTAATGTAGGTTTGTAGAGGCCGTAGCCCGTAGGGTTTGAGGAGAAGTCAGATATGGTGACATTATCTTTCCTGTACTATTTTGTTGGGTGAGAGGTATACAAATATTTTATTTTCTATTGAAAAACACTTTCATAGATATCAATACATTATATTATAATAATTTTAGATTGAAAAACTGATCAGTTGCTAAAATTAAAAACGTATACATCATTTTTGTTAAAGGTAGTTTACAGAAAACAGAACACATGGTTTGTTAGGACTCCATGTTTGATTTCAATTCAGACATATTTTTCAACACATGTATGTCATTCATGAAAGGCGCTGTTGGAGGAGACAAAGGGAATCGAACCCAGGACCTTTCAGCTGGGAGTCCACCCCACATAGAAAAGCTTGCCCCTTAGTTACATTTGTAATCAGGATTAGTTTGGATTTAGTTTGTATCCACAACAACTAAACACACAATTGAATTGGTAACTAATCTTTTGAGATGGCTCAGAAACAGCTCCTGCATAGGCATGCATGGCACCAAAAGACCTAGCCTATCTTTTTAGCTGTCGATATCTAGATGCCAAGCTCACAATATAAATGTTTTTGCTCAAGTATTTGGTCTGCTGTCCTAAACTGCAGGCATATGCAGAGAGCTGGCTCTCCGCCTATTGAGTCCTTGAGTCTCAAAATGACTTCATGAGTGAGTGCATTGTTTTGTATTTTGTTTGTTTTGCTTTGATTAGGCTGCTGGACGCGCACGTCTTGATGAACTTGATGGGGCGTTTACTCGTCACGTTGGTCTGCTGCACAGAGCGCAAGTGACGGCGCTCACTTCTGCTTGTCCTTGTGTGTGTGAGTGACGTCGTGCATGTGAGGAATCGTAATCGAGGCGCAGGTGAACAGACATAGTGGTTCAATCTCTTCCCGGAGTTTGCCATTTGAAGACACAAAGTCATTATCTATCTAGGAAAGACCTAGATCTCCTTGGCTTTAAGGACACCGTGTGGTTGGGTACAGGCCACTTGGTTACGGGAGAAAGGATGACACATATGGCTCCACAGGGGTCACTACGGCTACTTTTTGCGCTGTCCTGTGTGGTGAACACCTGCTTCGGCCTGACCTACATCTGTCCGGCGATCTGTCGCTGTAAGGTGGAGACGTTTCGATGCAACAAAGAGACCCAGGGCATCCATGAAAGTGGGCTTTCCTTTCGGCCATTGTAAGTAGCCTATTTGTATTTTATTTATTTATTTATAAATACATTTATAAATTATTGATACATATATATTGACATTTTCTAGTCATCATGTCTAACCGTGCACATTGTCTGTTACCTTGTAGAAGACTCAGCCATTTGTCCGTGAAAATAGTTCCACGACATGCCTTCAAAGACATCAACGTGACCAGAATGTGAGTTGCCCTCGTGCATGTATCAATACTCTGGTCTGGATTAGGATAGGCTGCTATTACCCCGAGGGTAGAAAGCCCTAGAGGAAGAGATATATAACATAGATTCGGCCCACGTTTAATAATTGAAATATTACGCATATGCAACTTCAAACCATCCATGGTAGTCGATGAGATTTTTACTGCTACTGCTTTTAAAGATAATTTCAGGAGGAAAAAACTACCAAATTCATAGCCAACTTAAAATAAAAGAAGATATCGTTTGTATGTATCTTGTCATTATTAATCAAATTAAATTTTTGCAGTCAATTCACCAATGTATGTGTAAGTTAGAAAGATGCATGTAGAATGTAAATGGGTCACCTTTACGCAGGCATCAATCGCCAATCAGCAGATCTATAGGCAGGAATTGTTTGAATAAACCGATGGATTTTGTATCTACAAGTTAAATATAAACAATACAATTGAGACAATTCTAACATTGCACCAATCTCATGTCACTGAGACTCAAATTAAACCACCACTGATACTAATGTGGAGAATCTTGGCACAGCATCTCTAAAAGCCCAATCTTAAGGCCATGGGAGCCCCTATCAGTTGTAATTACAATGCAATGTGTTGTACAATTTAGGATAGGGGGGATATAATCAAATAAAACAGAAAACTGCATTATCAAATTGAAAAGAGAGGATTGTCACCGGTACATCTAAAATGTTTGTTGTTATATAATACTGTAATATAATGAGCTGTGTCCCTTTTTTAATTGTGTTAACCTGGAAGCTATTGAAAATCTCTGTCTGCGAAATGAAGTGAATCAATTGAAAATATCATAAGGACTTTTAACTTCTCCTGTTGAAAGTATTAACAAATTCAACTTGTATTCTCACAGTGAAATCTCCCAAAGTGTCATTGTCACAGAAATACAGCGCCATGCATTCCTCTCCCTGCACTGCTTGTCTGAAATGTAAGGCTCCAGTTCACTTACGCACACACACACACACACACACACACACACACACACACACACACACACACACACACACACACACACACACACACACACACACACACACACACGTGCACGTACTCACACACACACACACACACATGCCGGTACACGCACACCCTTACACGCACACACACACAGTCCAGTTCACTCACACACACACTCACACACACACAGGCAGGCACATTCACTCACACACACCCACGTACACGCACACACACACACGCACACACACAAACTTATATACCACACAGCATTGTTGCCCTTAATCAAGCCTTATTTATGGTCACGTGTGTTCTTTGGTCGTTTATTTTGCTCCTGCAGCTCGTTGCAGAACATCATCAGTCTGAGATATATTGAGAAAGGAGCTTTCACTGACCTTCCGAGACTCGAGTACTTGTAAGGATTTCATTTCGTAAACAGTATGGGTTATTTTACTAAGGCACGCATTTTATTCTCTCCTGGCCTTCTGTATTTTATGTTTTGATGTCAGGCTAATCGAATCACCACACTGTTTCCATTAAGAAGTTGTGAAGCTATTATGCTACTAAATATAAACAATAGAGACAAAATGACAGCACGCATACTTGTAGTTGTGTCAATTGAGTTTCTTTAATCAACGAAAGGTCACAATAATGTAGTGCTTTAACCATGGAATATAAAGCTTGAACTGCGTAAACCTTTATGTTTTGGTCTAATCCACTTCTGTCTTAAAGGAGCATCCTCAATACCGGCATGGTGCATTTCCCCGACTTCACCTCTGTCTCCTCCCTCATGTCCAACTTCATCATGTAAGTGGATGCGTATTATAGCTGCATATGGGGGTTGAGTTGGGTGGTTGAAGAGGAGGCTGGTACTGTGTCCTTTTGTGTCCCTATATCATCTTGTCATGCACGTCAAACACATGCCTGTGTGGGGCCAAGGCTGTCAACTCGAGGCCTGAGAGTTACTATTATCTTATCTTCACACCGCCAACGCACAATTCTCAGCGCTGTCTCCCACAGGGCTGAGGCATCTGTCTCCACTGTTGATCTGATGAATAATAATAATTCCCCCACCTAATCGTAACGCTGGATATTTCTTAATGAAGGTGTTCCCGAAGCCTTTAACCTTTTTTCGTTTCCAGAGAAATGGCGGATAACACAAAGATTGACTCTATCCCGGCCAACTCTTTCAACGGTTTTGCAGAGGACTATATCTTCATGTGAGTATGTGTGGCATATAAATGTTTCATGGCCACCATGGTTAATATAGGAGCAATTGTTGGACATAATTTATAAGGAATGGTTTTGGTAGGTCTCAGTGCACATGTATAATTGAATGCAGAAGTTTGTGAACCGTATTTGATACATCCGTCTGGGATATATCCATTTGACTGGCAATATTTGTGAAATGTCCCTGACAGGAACCTGTACAGAAATGGTTTCAAGGAAATTCATTCTCATGCCTTCAATGGAACCAAAATAAACAGCCTGTAAGTACTAAAATATTAGATGTGTGAGATGGTTGAATTTAATTTTATGATTAATGATGTTGAAACACGATGTACCAGCAAGTAGGAGTTATAAAAGCCAAAACATAGATAGGACATGTATTTTGTCCCCGTGCATTAGTCTCTGTAAATGGAAACGCAAGTTGTACTGAAGTCCACTCAGTTCTTTACTAAGAGTAAAGTGATGAAGACAATCAATTCCAGGAATGTTAATAGTTCCTTGCTGCTTCGACCGAGATGCCAAAAAAATCCAGAAAATAGCACAGATTTATCTTTCAATGGCCTACAAATTAAAGTTTCTAAGTTAACCTGTATAATTAAATGTGTCTTTCAGAGATTTAAGAGACAACAAACATCTCTACCATATCCATGAAGGTGCTTTTGACGGTGCTTTGGGACCAATGGTGCTGTAAGTGCCAGTGGCTGATAATGCAGTTGGCTTTACGTGTGTCTCTGCCTTTACTGCCCCCTATTGGACAAAATAGGCACTTCTAATAACCTCTCAACTCACTCAAAAATAACTGCTATCGAGCCATAGCATGCTTCAGCGATGATTCTATTGAAAATCTGGTCATCATCAATTCGTTTTTCAATTGAATGTGGACATTAACATGATTAATGGTGCAATTAACACAGCATACAGAATACAAACTGGGTAATGGACGGCAAACCTGCATATCATACACATCAAACATTCTTCACGAGCTAGACAGGCCTTTGGCTTTTGTTCTAATGTCAATATCTTGGAAAACAGCTAATTATCCCTCTAAGCCTAATGCTTGTTTATACATTTCTCTGGTTCCTTCTGCAGGGATATTTCCTCCACAGCCCTGAGTTCGTTCCCCGCTGAAGGGTTGACGCAGGTGAGGTTCCTGACAGCGGTGTCTGCCTACACTCTGAAGGTCCTGCCCTCACTAGAAAGCTTTACTGAACTGCGGGAAGCTAACCTGACGTACCCCAGCCACTGTTGTGCCTTCCAAAGGAAACAGAGGTAGCAGAACAGGAACCGCAGCAGTAAACACAATCTTCTCATCATTTCACGCCATCACAAACAACAATACAACTCCTTAAAGGCTTAACTGTGACAGATGGATGTTTTAATTCCCGGGGTACTCTGCTGTAACTATGTTGTCTCCCAAACATTTACATCAAAAGGGAAAGTGCATTAAAGAACCTCACAAGGCTCTGTGATGTCAACGAGGCGGACATGTAAGGACATGTTTTGTTGCGCAAACACACAAGGCCTTGTTCGATTTTTCCCATCTAGCTTTTCACCAGCTTGACAGATTTTACAATTATTTTAACCGTGTTTACTCCATAGGGAACCAGCAGACGATGGTTTGTACGGAATCGATTACATCACCTCCCAGTATCCGGACATGGAACTGGACTGCCTGAACAGTTCCTTCATCAAGTGCACCCCAAAGCCCGATGCCTTCAACCCCTGCGAGGACTTGCTGGGCTACTCCTTCCTCCGCTCCATAACCTGGGTCATAACACTCTCCGCAGTGGCCGGCAATCTGGGCGTGTTGGTTATCCTCCTGGTTAGCCACCAGAAGTTGACCATTTCCCGATTTCTAATCTGTAACCTGGCCTTCGCAGACCTCTGCATGGGGCTCTACCTGTTGCTGATTGCAGCCATGGATTCCTACTCTAGCCCTCAGTACTATAACCACGCCGTTGACTGGCAGACCGGTCCGGGCTGCAGCATTGCAGGATTCTTGACGATGTTTGCCAGTGAACTGTCGGTCTACACCCTGACCGTGATCAGCCTGGAACGTTGGCACACAATCACCAATGCCATGCACCTACACAAGCGGCTCCGGCTACGTCACGTGTCGTTCATAATGGCCGCAGGCTGGGGCTTCTCTCTGTTGGTGGCTCTGCTCCCTCTTGTGGGGGTCAGCAGCTACAGCAAAGTGAGCATCTGCCTGCCCATGGACATCGAGACGCGAGGCTCCCAGTTCTACGTGATGGCTCTGCTGATCCTCAAGGTCGTGGCCTTCGCGCTGGTCTGCCTGTGCTATGTCTGCATTTACCTGAGCGTCCGCAACCCCGCGCTCACCACACACCACGGAGACACCAAGATCGCAAAGCGCATGGCTGTGCTCATCTTCACCGACTTTCTCTGCATGGCACCCATCTCCTTCTTTGCCATTTCGGCAGCCCTGCGTATGCCCCTCATCACGGTGTCCCACTCCAAGATCCTGCTGATCCTGTTCTACCCCATCAACTCCCTGTGCAACCCCTTCCTGTACACCATCTTCACCAGGGCGTTCCGCAGGGACCTCTGGCGGTTCCTTCAGCGCTGGGACTCCTGCCAAACCAAGCCTGGGATCTCCAGGAACCAGAAGAAGCCCGTGCGCACGATCATTGCCAACAACAAACTGTCAGGCGTCAGACCCCCCTTGTTTAACTTCTATGCCTATCACATCAAAATGCAGGGTTGCTTACTCAACAAAGGAGAGACATGATCACAGACTCTATCATCACTTGGTCGTTATCTCGATTGGTCAAAAATTGTCCCGGCTCGGAATGGCTATCTGCTGAAAACATCAATAAAAAAACCTTTTCGTTGTGCTTCGGTCAAGAGAACGATTAGCAGCTCATGTATCAACAAAGATGTAGACAGGTCATTAGCACTTGAACAGCCCACCAAAAAGGGAATTAAGTACCGCAATTCAAGAGATGAGTACAGATAAAATGGGCTGCAATGACAGACTATTTGTTAGGGGAACACAAGAGCATACTGGGAAATCATGTGGTTCCAAGTCTTCTTTGGTTTAATTATGTCTTATGTCACAACTGTATATCGTTACACTTGTGTATTTGGTAGACAGAGTTCCTTCAGACATTCTGCAGAACCGCGATGGCATCATGAGACGGGGTTCCTCAGTAGTCTGGTGCTACCTGATGATTAGAGATCTCGCTGGAGCGTTTAGAGACCGACTTGTGAGTCAAGGGTTACTGGCTCCTGAGGGTAACTCAGGAAATATCCCATGAATGCAGACAGCACCAACTCTTTCACACACTACTTCTGTCCAGTTTAATATGAATGTAATGCACACTCAATTTTTGTAATAAAAAATTACTTGAAAAATGATTCGTAGGCCTCACTTATTTTCTAATAGAACTCGATTGATGGAGTTGAAATTTAGTTTGCAGTCCAGTTTGTGTGTCAGACTAAAAGTAAAAGTTTGAATTTTTGCATGTGTTTATTTTAGTTTCGCAGTAAATAAACATGCCGCCCAAGAACAGAAATGTGACAAATGAATAATCAGCAAGCCAAGGAGCCAGGCAACCATGCCTCGAGTTCAGTATTTAGGACCGTTCTGTTCAGTGTCTAACTTTTTGTATAGGATTTCAGAGAAAGCAACAGCGTTAATTGGTTTTGTAACATATTTTATGTGCCTTGGTAGAAAAGAGTAGAATTTTTCATTCAGCGTCATAGTTATGGAGGCATATGCAACGCGATATAAAGAATACATCCAACAACAAAGAATACTCCTCAATAACTAAAAATAAATAAATAAATACAGACAATAAATTCTCTTTGCAATGCAAGAAAGGCAGAAAAAAAAACTAAATAAAAGGTGGACTCATGTCGTGATCGGTGCTTGGTTCTTCAGTCCCTGAAACCAGACACTAAAGTAATCACCACTCTGCCTCTCCGATTGCCTTAGAGAACACGTAGTCTCTGCCTCCGTAGCACATCACCGCGTCTTTCAGATGGAACTTCCAGCGGTTCTTGCTGCGGTGAATCTGTCAGAGTAAACAGCAACCAAAGTAATACCAGTGAAAGCATACAAGGGCAAATGTGAATGTGGTGAATGGACCAAGTACCTTGTCATACTGGCACACGATCACATTGTCTGTGTCGAAGAGGTCAGGGATGTCCTGGTCTTGCACATCGTCTCCCGAATTCAAAGGATCCTAGTGAAGTTTCAAAAAGGTTTTTTGCACCCGTTATATTCAAATACATTTTGCATGATCCAAAATCCTATTTTTTTTACTCAGATACGTTAAAAGGGCTGATATACAAGTTGAATTTAAAGGGCTCAAACAGGTACCAAACTATTGTATGATCTCTTGAAGTGCCATTAGATATATGGAGCATCAAAATGTTTGGGTTACCCAAAATGTTAAAAAAAAAAGCCCAGCATATTGAAACCTTTGGGGGAATCAAGCAGTCACTTACACCAGTCCGAACATACCTCTTCAACAACATCAGCGAGCTCATCCACTGCATCGCTGTCACTGCTGGAAGAGGGGCTGTCCCCCGCGCTGCTGCCGGCCCTGATCGCCTCTGCATTGATCATGCCCAGGAAATCGTTATCTTCCAGTGCGACTTCATCTTCTGCCTCGATATCCGAGTTGTCAAGAGGACCGTCCAGTTGAACAATATCCAACAACTCAGGGTAGCTAGAAAATACCGGCTTGGTGGTAAATCGGAGGGGGGGGGGGGGGATATAAAATTACGGAATGGAAAGTAACCTCAGATACCGAACTGAGTTTTAGGGCGGGGATAAGACCTAAGCACGTGAAAAATAAGTATGTTTATGGCTTATGGATGAACATGAAAACAAATGTATTACCTCAGTAACAGCCTTGTTCATCTCATCTTCGATCACTTGTTTCAGGATATCGTCAATGTCTTTAGAGACCGAACCTGCTGGGGCCTGTGCCAACGTCTCGAGAGACTCCGAGAAGAACTCGGAGATGGGTGTGTCCACACCTACTGCACCAGGCTCCTGGCCTGGCTGGAACCCCCCTTCCATCATCACCTCTGGTTGCTGTTGGAAGACTTGAGAGTGAAGGTTCACAGCAAGAGGAACCGGAGGAACCTGATGGGAAGCAGCGTTTTCCTGACTTGGGTTATAACTGAGGTTTTTTTGTGGCTGCGGTGGCTGAGATGCTGCTGGTGGCTGAGATCCTGCTGGTGGCTGAGATCCTGCTGGTGGCTGAGATCCTGCTGGTGGCTGAGATCCTGCTGGTGGCTGAGATCCTGCTGGTGGCTGAGATCCTGCTGGTGGCTGAAATGTTGGTGGTGGTGGTACGAGGGTTGTTGTTGAAGCTGGCCCCACTTTAGGCACAACAGTTCTGACCGACAAAGTGCCGCCGGCTGGTTGAGGGGCACTGGACTCTCTCCAACTGATTATCTTCTGTGTGGTTTGGGAGAAGGGGTTGCTGCCAGCAGGGCCCTGGGTTACTACTACTGGAACGTTTACTTTGTAAAGTTGACCTGGGGAAAACAAGACGGAAATTTAACCGAATTAGCTCATGTTATACTAGAAATGTGGTCCTGTGAAAGGTAACCTACAAATGGCTTACCTGAGGCAGTTTGCAGAGTCACCCCTGCTGGTATTTGCACTGGGTAGGACAACCCAGGAGGAAGAGAGAATGTAGCAACGGTCTCAGTGCCTTTCTGTATAATGCAAGACAATTGTGCAAATATGTAATTTTCTGGAAGATTAAGCCAAGATGCACTTTGTGCCGTTTGTTAATGAGAAAAAAACATGAATGGAAAAGTGTCCAGTCTGAAATGTAGTATGACCCACATATGGCAGTCTGATTAGAGATTAATGATCCAACATCAAACATTTGATTAATCTAATATTATTTTTTTTAACTTGTAAATGTTGAGATGTTTCTCGTATGTAATTTAGTAATTTTAAATATCGGATGACCACAAAATATGTAACGCAGTTTATTTTGTAAATTTTAAAACTTACCTTGAGAGGGAAATGAAATGCATTTTGACTTGTAGGTATCCCAACTGCAACTGAAGTTGTAACATTGGAATATATAAAAAATATCAATTGATGATTCAAATAATTAAACCATGCCCAAATCATGTAATCATCTTCAAGTAACCAACAACGGATGTTTTAGTTAAGAAGACATCAATAGGTGGGGTAGGTGACCGTGTCCCCATGTCTACCTCTGGGCCTGCGGTCCTCATCTGAGTGGTTGTAATGGGCAGGGAGCTGGAGCACAAACTTTGAAGAGGTGATGTTGTTATGCCTTATGTCTTCCAGCGCCTTCGACGCCATCACCTTTGCCTCCCACATCTGTTGAATAGCCGCCACATGTAGAATAGCGTCTTGATAATTTTGACGAATGTGTTTTTGACGAAAGTTCGGCGTTTCTCAAGAACATTTTAACAGTTTGAAAGCTTTGACTCACTCGCTTCAAATCGTCTAGGACGCGGTCCTCAAGTCCTTCGTCCAAAATAAGTTCCCGCATACTTTCAACCACATCCTCAATGATAGACATGTACAGTTTGGCCTGAGACAGCCATTTCATAGAGAAGGTTAATAACACATTAGCTCACAAAGCTAACATTAGCTATGCGCACACATTTCAGTAGACGCGTGAATTGACAGATAACGACAGCAAAAACCTTCGCTTACCACGTTTCCCGGGTTGCCCAACATAGTGTTCAAATTGACGAACGTATTAGAACATGAAGTATTCAAATTGCAACTTTGTCAGTTAGCCTACATGTAATGCCGCTGAACACTATACAGAGGGAAAATGCGGTTGCATCGCCGTATGCACACAGGTGACAACGTGTCCCATGGCATTGCCAATCAATGATCAATCACTGCCGCTCCGGGGTGCGCGAGAGAGGCCTGGGAACCAGGTGAGGTAAGGGGCGTGGCCAGGATGAGAGCGAGCGGGTCGGGAGCATCGATCAAAGCGTTTGCCTTGTCTTGATATAAAGTTATATGAATGACAAATACAATTTCTCTTTGGATGTTCGAAAATGTGTACATAAAACATTTGGTCAACAACGCAAAATCATTTCCTGAATAAATGTTTACACCAAATATTGATTATTGTCCATGTTGATTACTATTACATACACAATATACAATACAATACATACCACATTTATTATGTTTGCAAAGGGTGCCAGTCCTTGACAGAGGCATACAAAAGCAAATACAGACATACATATATTAATATTATTATAATTTTAAAAATATAAAGTGCTAGACAAAGGACATATCATATGGTTTAAAATGTTAAGACTATTTGAGCCTTTGTAAAAGGAAACAGAATTGGTCCACTATAATGGTACAAAGGCTACTATCATGTGATTAGATGAATTTAACACCACGAGTGTCACCAAGGGTCATTTCCCTCTGTGAGAAGACGATTTGGCAAAGAGTTCACTGTGTCACACACGCAGCTTGCTTCTCCGTCTCCGTCTCAATCCACTTCCTTTCAATTTCAACCTAAGAGGACAGATCAGTCGGTTAGAGATGTTGTAGCTCAGCATCCATCTTGGTTTGATGTTTACTTTGTACGCATCATCAGGCCAGCACAGCTCGACATCTCACCTGACAGTGATACCGGGTCCAGCTGGTGACGTGTTTCTGTGGCTGGATGTCATTCACCGTGCCCAGGGACCTGATTCTGGTCTGGGAGACCACTGCCCCCAGGATCTCACACTCCATCGTGACGAAGGGGTACCAGTCGTGTGGGATTTCCTGGTCAGATCCTAGTTCCAGCTTGCAAGACAATGAGTGAGGATGGTTGACGGCTGCGAGAAGAGAAAAAATAAATAAAAAACAGTTGCAGTTAATACATTTGACCACTAGACGGCAGGCAAATCTGATTCAACTGCTTTCAATATGTTGATGGCATGATTAAGCCTAGCAGTTCGATGCGTGACCACTCTGGAATTGTTTGAAAGTGTGTTTAAATAAACACTCAAGTTCCCACTTAGTCGAGTATATTATATGACGTCTTCTTACCGGTATTTTTCGTCGGAAGTTTGTCAATTCTCCAGACGATAGCCGAAAATACATTCTCATACTTCACGGTGCCAAGAGAAACGTGCATGACCGGTTGGGATTCCTCGGCGCTGACAGCACCCAGACACGCGTTCCTGTTCATGCGGGCCTTCAGCGACCTCTGGCGCAGTAAGGCCACCGTCTGGGACACTTTGACCCAGTCCCCCGGCACCGGGATCCAAATCACCAAGTTCTCGCAGAGTGGCTGCGTGTCACTCGCCGTGGCGGAGCTGGGGAAACCCGCCGACACGTTCAGGAAGGCCTGGAGCTCGACGTAGGCGCCCTGCACCGTGACCACCGCCTTCACGGAGAACGGCAGCTCGGTGCAGCCCAGAACCATGGTCTTGAACCGCATCAGCTCCGCCCGGCACGCGTCTGGCGGGGAGAACTTAATGAGCCGCGACCTCTGGAACTCCACCTCGTTGATGCAGTTGTGGAAGTGGCAGTCGGTGATCTCCATCCAGGCCTCCGAGTCCCCCTCGTTAGTGTAGCTGGAGTCGAAGCGGAGGAGCCCCAGGTCGTTCAGTGCCAGGAAACAGTCCGCCTCCCCGTTCAGAAAGGCCAAACAGTGGATCTGCGTGAAGGCCGCGCGGTCGATGACGCCGCCGGCCTTGTCCAGCTGTACCCACAGGTGATCCGTTATCTGCAGTGCGAACTCCTGCTCCTCATAGTGCCGCCGTGTCTGGTGAGGTACGGGCAACCTGAAGATCTCCTCCTCGATGGAGGCCAGGAGGTCCTCCATGTCGCCGTGCTCCATGGTGCCAAACTTCAGCAGTTGCTCTACCTCGGCCTCGTGGGTCACCTCCAGCTTGGGATGGTAGCGCTTCTTCTCCGCGTAAGAGAAGTGCTCCACCTTGACCGTGAGGATCTTCCGGGGCTCGCCGTGGCTTTCCAGCTTGGGCTCCGACGGTCGGCAGTGAGCGAGGAGCTGGAACTCCTTGAAGGGCTTCTCCAGCCCTCTCTCGTAGTACATCTGGAGCACTCCCCCTGCCAGGAGCCGAAGGTAGATGGGCCCCCACTGGCGAGAGGACATGCGGTTCTTCTTCTCAGGAATCCGGAGCATCAAGGACCAGCCGTCTCTCTTCTGGCCGCGGAACAGACCCTGAGGAACAAACTGTGTTGTTGCCTCCTGTGACAGCCTGGATTTTAACTTTGTTTTGCAACTCGACTCCCTGCCTCTGTCTCCTTCCAACCCCTCTGTCCCTGCTCGTAGGCCCTCAAGTTTGTGACAAATATAAGAAAATGAGTTCTGAAGTTGGTCACGTTGCGGCACGCCGCCATCTTTGGTCCGGATAAAAAAGCGAGGCGGGGCATTGTCACATTCAGAGTCGGAAGAGGAGCTCTCTAAATCCACACTGGGGTCGGTTCCGTCCCAGAAGGGGTTATAATGACCACGGTTCCCCCGTGAGGAGGTAGAGAGGCTCGGTCCCTCTGACGTCTGACTGCAGGCCCGTGGGCTACTCCCCGTCCCCGTGGACGATGAAGGAGACGTGCTGGAGAGACTGTGAACGACCTCACTCCTTTCCTGTGTCCTTTGGGCAAAGTTGAATGGAGATGTTGTACTTGGAATGCTGCTGACAGGAGTGCAAAAAGGAGTGTTGCAGGGAACGGAGGATCTTCCATTGGGACTCAATGGCAAGTGTGGGGATTCGAGGAGACCATTGAAGTTCCAGGAGGTATCCCTCACAGACGGAATCTCCAATTTGAGGCCATTAGGACGGGGCACCGATCGTTTGTTGGGTTGTCCTGATGATGATAGGGATTTTGGGGGCGAGGAGATGGGTGTGCTGTCATCCTCAAAGGTCACCCAGTTTGTGTTTTTCATGGAACACATCACTGGGCTTATCTTGGTTGCCAGATGTTATCAAATCCTCCTTCCTGGGAAGGCTGGACTCTGTTTTACTGGACCTCTGTAACAAAACAGGAAAGAAAACATCCAAGTTATTATTGTTGTTAATAATTCCTAAAAGTTCAGTCTAAGAAAACAGAACACTTACACATACACACACACTTAAAGCTAACTAGCTAATGAGACCATATACCATTCGCCATTGATTTTTCCTGATAAATGACTAAACAACAGCCTATTCTTTGTTCTCTTGTGAATATTAACAACCTTTAAGTAAATTAGTAATTTAGTCAACTCTTAAGATTCACCACCACTCAAATTTAATTTAAGAGATTTTTTAACTAGATCTCTTTTTAAATGTTAAAATGTATATAAATACAAACATTTATATAAAAACGGTTAACAGGAGTGCATTCTCCTCTCAACTAAATAACTTTCTGAACAGCACATGGCAAACAGACGCATTCTCTGAGATTGAAGTTGACATCATTCAGATGTTATAACATGCAATGGAAAAAAGCCAATCTCTTTGCCACAGCAGCAGTCCTGTAATCTAGTTTTACATAACAAAATAATCGGGCATATGCAAATATTTTAACAGAGCTGTAGCAGATTTTTAAACATTCTTTCAGGCAATTTAATATTTGAGGCTGTATTCCAGGCTGAAGTTCACATCAATTAACAAATAACATCCCAGACATCAAAATCCTATTTAAATATTTACTAATGCTAGTATTAAACCTAGGGAACACATGTTTACCCCTCCTAATGGCATGAGACTAGTGTTAGTGCCAAACATCTTCCTGTCTCATCATCCAGGCGCCAAGTCAACTGTGAGAATTAGGCTACGGCTCAGAGCAGATTGTAATACTCTACACTAGCTGGTACTGAGAATAGCTAGCTAGACTACATTAGAAGATGTAGCAGCATAATAATTGCAGTACTATGGGGTTAGAACAATTGGATTGGATACAGAAAAAGGTTGTCATTGTAGTTTTATATAGACTATAAACCATTTGTTGTTCTTCATTGTCATTGCTGGGCCAAACATTAAATCTGCATTTTGATCCTCTTCCAACACCTCTCATCATGACACAAGACACAGAGCCTCATTTCCCTGCAGATTTGAATATGAGGGAAAGAAATAATTGAAGACACAAAACCACAATTACAGCCTTGCTTCGTGATCACAGCTATTTCTTGCATGGTGAAGACAACCAGTGTGCAAATACCCCCTCTCTCTATAAATAACTGTGGGACTTGGAGAAGCGATTCAAGATAATGGGGCTGACCAGACAGAATGTTTCAGCTACACTGTGATGAGTGAATTATTCAGATCTGTCCATGTTTTCTGTCCACTGATGCCCATTCTGTTTTATGAGGAGGGGCAGAGGCATGTTGTCTGAGTGAAACAATACAAATAAAGAAGGACGGAGCAAGTTATCCACTTTCGTTACGCCATTGTCTCAGTTCGGAAGAACCACAGAGTCAACATCAACTCCGGAGTTTATGCGTAAACTTTGTAGAGGCCGGTAACATTATTAGCAACCAAGCTTATTCTCTGCTGAGGACAGGGAAGGAATTCCACACATTCCTCTGGGACAAGCTGCTTTTCACACAGGAAATACCACTAGGCTTTTTTTTATGAGATTTGACAGCAAATATGTGGTAGATTGTGTCTTTATCAACTCACTTTAAGATAGGCCTATCTAATCTTCAGCTCTTCAAAGCAGTGATGCCTTTCATGGCATAACAGACAAGCAGATGACCAAGCAAAGCTTTTACCGAATAACAGACTATCCCATGCCTAGGGGTTTACAGGTGTGGGATCTTTTTTTAAGAAGGGTCACAGAGACTACAGGAAATAATTAGTGTTTTACAATAAAAACGAAAAATTAAATGAGAGCATTTAAGCAACCAACGGAGAGCCAATGTTAACTGCCTGGCTGCTTCCTGTATTGCCTCAAGACTTTGGCAAGCTCTCTCAGGTTGCTGCAAGCTGTGATATTTAATTACAACTGATTTAGGCCTACTGGACATTTATCACCCTTATCATGCCTGTGTTTGAACAAGAAGGGCATTCTTTTCACGTTTTCAACCGGCCGCTTTATAATGAAATCCAGTTTTCCTTAATTAGAGCACTTTAACTCTTTTGCAAAAAGTTATTGTTTGTGATGAGCAGCCGTCCATCCAGAATGGAAAGAACAGCCTTAATCCCTGGAGCGAAACATTCCCATGTTTCCTGTTCGATTTAGAGATCTGATTGATCCCAGCCCTGGTCCGAGCTACGCAACACACTCACTCTGTAACCTATAATATGTATGAGTCCAACTTCCCTTGGCTTATTCGATCGCATATTCTCGGATTGCACTCATTATGCGTTTACAATCACGTAGGTTTACAACCGGAGAATGTTCCAAGTGGGTCAGATCAGAGACCGTTTAGGTAGGCCCGGGATGTTTATAAAGAGGCCCGCTTCTGGTGCCGAAACGGTCCATTGTTTTGGGAGCGAAAACTTGTCCCGAGTATAACTAGTCGCGTCTGGCGTTGTTTGGGTCGCTCTTAACATAACGGTATGCGCACAATGTTATTGCATGAGCAACACATGTGGGGGGTTCATTTAACTACGTCTGACTTTTAGACGAAACACATTCATCCCGAGTTGGTAAGTCGAGAGTAAAACCTGCAACAAACGTGTCAGAAAACCGCGAAGGTGATATACTCACACAAAAACATCTGCAGGCCACACGTTCGGGACGTTATCCGGACTTTTTCCTGTGGACCAGCCACGTCCGAGTTCCGATGTCGGTGGGTGTTCGTCAAAATGGCAGAGCGCAAAAGCTTGGTAGTTGTAATAACGCAGCGTTTCCCCCCTCCACACTCTGGTGTTGTAACGGGACAGCCCTGTCAAGGAATGAACGGGGGAGGATGCCCTCCCTACACCTCCCTGAACCCATGTTCTCCCCATGACCCGTTAAAGAGGCAGGGCAGGGCTTTAAAAGTGGAAGCTTATTTTGAGTTGTGTTTCATGAAGACTCGCTTTTGTTTGCATGACTTTGTAGACTCTCTGTAGTGGTATTAAAATCCCCTTCATCTTGCTCATCTGGGTCACGGGTTTTAGGTAATATTGTGTCGAGATTGACGTCGGTTTATGGAAGGCGTGCTGTTGATCATATCCTAGCCGTGTGCCTCAGAACTATTCTGAAAATAGAACGCTTAATGTAAATAATAACCCATCGCAAGTTAGACTGCAATGCATAATTGGTGTTATATAAATATGGTCCTTTAAAGGTCATATTTCCTGATTTTAAATTGACTAGGCAAAGCTCACACTTTACTGCTCCTTCAAACATAATGTTGCAACATAGCATTAAATCATTCATTTAATATGACTAATGATATCCTTATGGTGTTATTTCACTAGTGGCTCAAAAACAAACAAGCGATACAATGGATTTAATGACTTAAAATGTGTTTATATTCAAAATTACCCTTTTTTAATCCATTCACGATGGAGCATGACATTATACACAAGTGTTTAGTGTACATCCATACACCCTTTGGGGATAAAAACTGACACAATAGGGCTAGTTCACAGCAACTGACATTTGTATTGGACTGACATTTGTACGTCCAGTGTTGTGTAACCCAAAGGAAAACACAACTTGTCTTGAGTAAAATGTAATCAAGTGTAATTTAATTGTTGGTCAAATGTTAACAGGGATATTATATGTAGAATTACATGTGTCCTTTCGTTCACGGTCATTAAGAAAGAAAAGCCCCCTCATTTGTCCTTTGAGAAGGCTCACGATTAGGCAAACACATTCTGCTACCAAATAAAATTTGCACATGTCCAGTTAACACAATACAAATTGCCGTCTTTAGCGCACACACACATACACACGCAGACGCACACGCATCCGCACACGCGACGAGAGCAAACAAAGTACATACACACGTCAACAGAGTTTGGTCTTCAAGTCTGGACTTCAGGAAAACATCACCATCACTCACAGCTCATCCTCATCCTTCCCTGAAGGGAGCTAAAATCGCCTGCTTCCCACACGTCACAAAACTGCTTCGCCATGGTTCTCACGAGAGTATCATACAAAATGATTCCAGTCACAATTAACTGGTGAAAAAAAAAAAAAAAAAAAAAGCTATATAGGACATCTGGTAGACATAAAGACATGTGCCCGTCTGCATCTGCATCGCCGACCTCCACGTTGGACGTGGAAGGGATTCCATGTGATGTCCCCAGCCTGTAAACCGGGCAGCCAATGGGAAGCCTCCGCAGGCCAGATGCCCCGCCCCGCGAGGGCAGGACAGATCCAGCGTCGGGGGGGGGGGGGGGGGGGGGGGCATTCCCTGCCCTCCCTAGCGACCCTTGTTCTTTTTGGCGTTAGCCTAAAAGTGGAGGAAGAGAGAGATGCTTAGCGCCTCGTTAAGACATCAACAGACATGGGAGCAGATCAGGTGGTGGCCCACCGACAACACGGGTTAGAAGAATATATAACGGAGACACATTCGCACATTTTCCGCCGTTTTTTTTTTTTTAACACCAACACCGAACATTTCTGACGTTATATCCTTACAGTATCCGGTACAGGCTAAACCAACCACACACACACACACACACACACACACACACACACACACACACACACACACACACACACACACACACACACACACACACACACACACACACACACACACACACACACACACACACTTCTAGCCACAGGCCTCTCCACTGCGACCTCCTCTAAATTACTTTCTCAGACGGTTCTTACAGGTGCTTTTCCCATCACTTCCTGCAGGAATCCAGCAGCCGCCGGTGAACTTTGATCGTCTTAAGACCCATTTTACGGATTAACCTCAAGCGACCAAAGGGGGGTAGACAGTTGGCTCTGACCCCACAGCAGAAGTGTGTTATGGAAGGACCTAATATTGAGATAAGCAACTCTTTTTCATATCGAAATAGTTGGAACTTTGTTGTTGTTGTTTTTCGGGCATCTTCATATCAGCGACTGCATCTCAATATGAGAATCATAGTATAGTGAGAAATTAATTTCAGTGAAAGGCCGTGTCAATAAAAAAGGTGTATATATGGGCTATATTATATTGGTCTCTTTTTTGTATGTTGAATTAAAACCAGCCTGTGTATTGTGTTGGTTCAGGCAAGAGTGAAGCTTGAGTGTTTCTCTGATTTGCCGAGTTTCTTGAACTACGTAAGGCCGCAGCCATATTTGGAAATCTATCACTGTCCAGCCAAGGAAATAACTGGATGGTCTCAAGATTCTAGGGTGGCTCCATGGACAAGTAATGCCTTGTGATTGGTCATCCATGCTGTGACACCATCATGTACAGAGCGGCGACAAAAAGTCCCAAAATAATCTCACGGGTTGACATCCGGTTCCAGAAAAGGAAAAATGCTGAAGTGCGCGTTTCAAAAGATTGACTAACACACAGCAATCCAATGACTTTTAACCTAGTCAAAATCAAATCACGTATTCAGATCCCCTTTAATACACACATTGTGGACACATGCAGTGCATACACACAAGGCTAACGCTAGGCTAAGAGCCGTGGAGCATTAGCCTAGCCAGGGACCATGGTTCGAGTGCGGCGGCGGTACCTTGCTCCCTAGCTTCAGCGTGTCGATCTCCTCCCTCTGCTTGCTCAGCGTCTCGTTCATGCTACACAGGTGGTCGCTCATCATGCTGAGCTGGTCCTCGTAGCTCCGCTTGGTGGTGGCCAGGTCGTCCTGTGGCCGGGGAACACGGCGAGGCTTAAGGGCTGATCATGGGTCCACGTCGACGCAACGTAATGACCGCGCAGTCGTGAACCTGTTGGGGTTCTGTGCCTGCGTTAAGTTAGCGGACCAATCACAGCCCTTGCTTCTGCGTCGCCTCGAGGGAAGGTTACAATTTTTGGGAGGCGCACGCCGCAACGACGTAATGGGTCCTTGCGTTACGTGAACGTGGGACCACAATCAGCCCTTTGTGGTTAGTAGGTGGGGGATGCGTGTGAGATTGGAGGGGGCGTTGTGTTGGACGAGGGGCGAGAGGACCTACCTGCAGTCGGGTGACGTTCTGGTTGGCCACCTTCACCTCCTCGCTCAGGGCCTCGCGGGACTTCTCAGCCAGCGCTAAACGCTTGGCCAACGCCCGGCACTGCATTAGGAAAAAAAGGAGTACAACGTTTTTGTTTTGCCATACACAGAGTTGTCTGTACATCTCTGGATGTATTCCAATGCATTACAGTGAGACAGAACTATTGTTAAAGGGGAAAAATACTGTTTTGGCTCTCCGGGGCCTCAGACAACATGCCACGCGTTCTGTTCCCGGTGGCCGTCAGTACAAGACGCAGATAACAGACATGTGGCAAATGAGTCAGACGCACAACATGAGGGTGCAAATCTGAGTGGCATCCAGCCTGCCCCTGACTCATCCCTTCCAGACAACGCTGCAAATACAATCCCGCCTAAGAAAATAAAAGAGCTCTTCACCGCCCCAACACGGCTGAGCCAAAAGGATTGCAGTGCTAATAATAGTATATGCTCTTTAAATCATTTAGCCAACGCTTTTATCCAAGGCGACTCACACATGGATGCCCTTAAGCACGACTTGGCGTTGAGTTAGACTCCCGTTGCTATAGCCCTCCCACTATCCTGTCCCCGATGACCCCTAAGGCGACCAAAGTGAGCCTGTGCGTTCCCTATAATTAGCCCCGCGCGTCCACCTCACGCCCGAGTCAACTGAGGAAGTGAGCGGTAATAGACGCGGAAAGATCAGTCACAGGAAGTCACACGGTGGAGGAGGTGGTGGGTGGCAGCCTCCTCTGATTGGCTCCCCTGATTTGGGTTCGTTTTCACCGACCCAGGGGCCTCCGTGAGCCATGGCAGCAGTGCATGCGGGGCGTGACGGCCCCCCCCGCGTGAAACAGGACTGGGAGCCGGGGGCCCCCCGACTCACCTCGGCGTGGAAGTGCACGGCCTTGCTGTCGGACACCTGCAGCTGGGAGGTGAGCTCCCCCACCCGGGCCATGTAGTGGTCCTTGATCAGCTGCTCCCTGGACTCCTCGTCGCCCACCTGCACGCGCACAGAAGGAGGAGGACCGCCTTAAAGAAGGGAGACACTGCAGTCCTGTCTTTTCAGCGGAATAAAAAGAAAAGAAATTCGAATCCCATCTGTGGGAATCGTGTTTTGTCTGGCATTCTTTCACTTACATTCTCCGTGCTGAACGTCGTGGATAGCATGCCAACCTGGTGATGACACAGAGCGAACAATGCCAAAGCGTCAGGGACGTAGACGCAGACCAAAATATCCAATGTTGTGCTAGCTAGCTCGTCATTTAACTGAATAATATTCAGTTAAATGGAGGTTCTGAGAGCTGAATTTAATCCCAATTTGATCCCTTTATATTTTAAGAGTTTTTTTATGTAAAAAAAAAAAGTCCTTAATCCTAGTGACTATCCTCTACCGCCCATGTTTCCATATTTTTTTATAATACAAATATAAGTTGACAAGGTAGAACTGGTTAACACATCCATGTGAGGGTCTAGTCGCACCTGACCGACCGTAGAAAGGCTTCAGAGGGAGCTTTGACTGTATGTATAAATTCCACTAACATCACCTTTGAGTCAGAAACAGATAACTATAGGTGAGGGGGAAGAATTCAGCCAGAGTATCCAAGACGAACAGTAGAGCTCTCTGTAAACAAGGCTATTCTACAACCGTTCTGCCGCATCAGCACAAAGCACCGCTGCATTGTGTTCAAACTATGCCCAGAGTGGGAGCAGCCGGCCTCCCAGTCGCTGAAGCATGTGCACGCACGCCCGAGCGCTGCGATTGGATATCGGAGAACCGCCACACCAGGACAAGGAGGGCTGGTTAGGAGGGGGGGGGGGGCGTACCAGGCTGGTGCTCGTCGTGGGCTCCGTCCCGGGACACTTTGGCGCCGCCTCCGCGTCGTCCTGGTCGTGGGCGGACGCGTCGGCCGGGGGGACAGCCGTCGCCGGGGCAACAGAGGCCGGGGCCCCCCTGGCGGCGGCGGCCAGCTGGGCCTCCAGCTCCCCGATGCGCTGGCTCTCCTTCTCCAGGCGCACCTTGCCAAGCTGCGCCTCCAGCAGCCAGTGCTCCTTCTCCTGCTCCAGGCGGGCGATCTTCTCCTGGCTCTGATGCACCTGCAGGGGGGGGGGAGGGGGGAGATGGGGGAGGAGGGAGAGACACAGGGAGCGTCGTTATGGTGCCTTTTAAAACCCTCTCTAGCAGGATGGTCCAGTGCTAAGTGTTCCCTGTTGAAAGGTGCCGGGTTCGACACCAAATATCCACGGTTTAACTGAATTATCAAAAAACGTGATAAAATGAATGCGTCTTTTAAATGAAATATAATACGGATATTGAGGTTTTCTCGTCTCGAGTAAATAAAGCCCATGGGGGGAGAGACAATTACACATTAGCATTGGACTGCATCTGGACCGAACCTGGCTGCTACAGGGCACACTGTGCATGATAATAATAATAACAAATGTTATTTATAACGCACTTTATATCAATTCAATGATCTCAAAGTGCATGAGAGGTTAGGGCACCAGCAGGTCACCAGTGACATTTTTCGCCTCAGGGAGGAAGTTCAGACTTAGGAGATGTGTCCTTTTGAGTGTGATTGTGAACCAGAGAACCGTGTTTGAGCCACAGTATTGGCTTGATGTAGAGGAGAGGAGGCGGGGGGGTCAGACCTGCTGGGTGAGGCCTTCCCGGCTCTCAGTTGAGCTAGTCAGCACACGCCGGTTAGCCAGAGCCTCCTTATATGGCACCGACTGCGGCCTCGGCTGAAACCAACACAAACCATACCGATCAATGCACAAACCATACCGATCAATACACAGACCATACCGATCAACACACAAACCATACCGATCAACACACACACCATACCGATCAACACACACACCATACCGATCAACATGTCATAAACCATACCGATAAACACACAGACCATACCGATCAACACACAAACCATACCGATCAACACACAAACCTTACCGATCAACACACAAACCATACCAATCAATACAGACACACGCGCACACACATACAGTACATCCAAATGCTTTTGACCACATTTTTCGGTCCGAAAATGTATTGCCGACTCCAACTTTGCCAACGCCATTTTGTTGTGCATCTGCTTCTCAACACATTGTTTAACACCGTCAACATCTGCCATTTATATCATAATATCCTAGTGAAGTATTTGTTTGCTTATGGCTAGAATTGTTTGTCATTAATCATTAGTCAATGTAATTGGGCCAGCACTTATATAAACAGCTGCTTTCGGATGGAAAATAGGGCCAATTATCCGTGTGGTTGTAGACAAACTACAATATTGTTGAGACTGGCACTCCATTCGAATAAGCAACTATTCGGAACACCCTGCCAATTTACAGATAGCTCGGCGTATCCCTTTAACAGCAAAACACGCGTCATCAAATGATTACAGCTCAAACATCAGCATTCTCCTGCAAACCCATATGCACATAGTTCCTGAGGTCGTGAATCACGGCACTAAAATTAATGCATTCAACCCCAGCAACATGCACACAGTGAAGGGTACCGATATCATTACGGACCTTTTGAATGGCGTGGAGGTAGGTCGCAGCCTTCTTCTTGTTAGCCAGCATGCTCTCTGCCTGCAGGGGGTCAAGGGTCGCCGGGCCTCCCTTCGGCCCGTAGCCCGGCGACGACGTGAAGAAGTCCAGGTTGTTGCTGAAAAAGGTGGCGATCTGCAGATCAACCAAAACAGGAAAAAAAAAAAAACACTATGAACCGACGCCATGAGCACGTCAACACAATGGGAGGCGGTCCTCCAGAGAGACACCACCACACCACCACACCACCGCAACGCAATGACCACGCAGACGCTTCAACGCAGTAGTGAACGTTTATGGTTCTGCGTCGGGTTTTAGTGAGCGGACCAATCACAGCCCTTGCTTCTGCGTCGCCTCGACGGAAGGTTCCGTTATTTTTGGGAAGCGCACGTCCGGCCCTCGCGGTGGACGCAAGGAGGGTTCGTAAGGACGTAAGGGGTACGTAACCCCCTTGCGTTGCTGGAACGTGGAACCATAAAAAGCCCTTTAGGAATGGAATTGAAACATTCCTTCTTTTACATAATGACAGAGCAGGATGTTTTAAGCAGAACACTGAAGTGGATGAGTCTTCAAGTAGCAATTCGAGGGCGGGCCCCTTGATTTCACCATGGCCGGGAGGAGCGAGTTAATAATAATAATAATAAAGATAATTGAGAGAGACGAGAGAATGAGCGTGGCTTCCGCTTAACACAGATAAATGTACTCGGTAGGTCATTAAGGTTAATCGCCTTTAATCCTCCTTAAATAGCCAAAGACAAAAGACGTATTTCGCAGACAAAGGAAATGGAATTGGTTTGGTAATGGAGAAACTCTCGAGTTGGAAGATGAATGGGAACGAAGCCGCTCTAGACACTGCATCTGCCCCCTTGTGGCCATACCTTGCTAGTGCAGTTGGTGAGTGAAACCAGGGACCCCAACAGGCACTCTGTGGTGGTGCGCAGCTTCTCTGTGACATTGGACAGCTCTCCCTCCAAGCTGGCCTTCTGGCTGTAGTGCTTTGACATCTCTGCAGAAACACACACACACACACACACACACACACACACACACACACACACACACACACACACACACACACACACACACACACACACACACACACACACACACACACACACACACACACACACACACGGCTCCATGTTAAAACATCCTATACTTAGGGAGTAGGACGGGGCGGTTTGTTCCAGGGATGAACACATCCTGCTTTCGGGACGCCAAAATAACTCGACGGCTTGCACACGGGGGCGTGGGATCCGAGCATAATGAAGCGCTGTTAGTTACCCGTGACAAACCAAAGGATACTAAGCCCGGCTTGTGTCGGGGGCAGGAACCTAACATAGAATAAGGAGGGGGCGCAGAGAGCCTTTTGCTGGCACAGCCACTGCGGAAGGGAAGGCCACCCCCACACATGATGCAGCGCCCCCCCCCCATGCGTCGCCACCGCTGTGTAAGAGGCTTAGCCCTTCCAGGTAATCAACCCCGGCACCACTACGCTCGTCACCCGGACATGATTGGTTGGAACTTAAAGGGGGGGGGGGGGGGGGAGGGGAGGCGATGCAGCAAACGGTGAGAGGAGGATTAAGTCGCACTTGGCTAAGGGCAACTGTCGTGTGTGTGTGTGTGTGTGCGTGCGTGCGTGTGTGAGTGTGCGCGTGGCACCCCACCTTTAACAGCATCCTGAAGGCTGTGCAGGCAGGCGGACAGCTGGGTGAAGACGGCAGACATGCTGGTCTGTGGCAGAGCGTCCTGCCGCACGCCTGAGACACAGGAAATGAAACAATATGACACTCTCTGCCCCATCGATCTGCTTATGGAGGTGGCGGTGGAAAAGGGTGCGTGTTCGAGCTAGGGGGGCGCCTTGGCAAAGGCAAATAGGTTGGATTTGATCAATATATTGCCTGTAAAGCCCATAAGTCAGTGATTAAGGTCTATAAAAATAAAATGGAGCAGGCTTTTTGCCCTCAAGAGCCCTTTTTGCCCTTGATTGAAGAAAATGTATGTGATTTTACAAGAAAGATGTGTGGCTGAATAAGAGTATCTAAAGGCAGAAGCAGCTATTACTCACTGGGTAAGGCCAAGAGGTTGATGTAGTTGCTAAGCTTGTCAAACTGCGTCGTGATGCACGTCACGTCCCTCTGGAGCTCGCGGTTTTTGGCAGTAAGGGCGGCGGTGCAGAAAGGTGCGTTGCACTCCTCTTCAAGGCTGGGGGGGGAGGAAGAGACAGAGGGGGGAATGGTGACCCACGAGAACTGTCTTTAAAACGTGTTCAAAACCACTCGGAACCCTAAACACTGAGGTTACAAATGTTATTTAGTTCACGCTGTGGGTTAACAATGGGGGGGGGGAAACCACTGATGCCTGAAAGACGTTCAGCATGTTTGAGGAATACAAAAGATATATGCAGCAGCAATTTATGCTTATTTCTGAAACATGAAGAAGAGAGGGAAAATAAACCATCTAGTTGAATCGCTTAAATAGCTGTGAAATTCCACATATTGCTATGATCAGAGTGGAATATAAACAATACAAACACATATTGCATGATTTCAAATGATGTGCTAAAACTCTTTTAGAATTTAATTCCTATTAACAACGAAGGCCACCATGTTTTATGAGGTCAAATGGGTTAAACCAGAGCTCTGAAATTAATTTCTGAACTGCAATTCCGACTTTGACAACCTTCATCTCCCATTAACAATTCGCAGCTCGTTGATTCCGAGTGCCCTTGAACGCAGCATTTCTGCTCCGCACACACACACACACACACACACACACACACACACACACACACACACACACACACGCACACACACGGAGAGTGCTCACCTTTTCAGCTGGTAAGGCAGAATCTTCTGCAGGAAGTGAGAGTACGCGGAGAAGTGATCGGCAAAGAGCTTCAGCTTTCCTACGGTCTCCTTTCGGGTATCAACAAACACAGTTTACAACAACAAGAGAGTTGGTATGTTATAATTATACGTTTGTCTTTTTTGCAATTACACACGGGGAATGGGGAGTAGTAAATGATCAAAGTATCAAGTATTTCACTTCTACCTAATCCTTTTCAAATATGTAGTAATTGCATTTTTCGGTTTACATTTCTTTTCTTTTTTTGTGGTTATTAGTTTGAAACAAATCCAATCAAAATCCAATCAGTGTTTCCAGGGTTCGTCGAGCGGCTCCATCCCTACAGAGCACATGAACCCCACTCACCAGCACGGTGACAGTGTCCTCTGTGATGCTCTGGTGCAGTTGCAGCAAGCCGTCCTCTAGGGGGCGCACGTAGGCTGCGTTCTCATGCAGATACTGGGAAAACTAGGGAGGCAGAGCGGCACAATGACACCCTTGTTCATATGAGAAAGCAACATGCGTGTGTGTATGTCTTAAATATCGGTCGTGTGTGTTTGTGTGTGAGTGAAAGACCTTTCGGAGTGAGGGAATGAATGAGATAAAGAAATGTTTGGTGGGGGGGTGGGTGGGGGGTGAGCGAGGGAAAGACCTTCTGGTTGAGCGGGGAGATGGGCTCGATGGAGGAGTCGCGGGGGTATATGTGGACTCTCTGCTCCGTGTACGAGTGGAAGTTGAGCAGCGCGGCCACCAGGTCCTGCACGAAGGCCAGAGCCTGGCCCGCCAAGTCACGAGCCTTCAGCTGGAGCCAACAGACACACACACAAAGACAGACGGACAGACAGACGTCAGAGGTGCGCAACACGCGGCGATTCCCCGCATCAACCGTGCATGGGGGCTGTGATGACGTTATTTTTGTGTAACGTATGGCGATCATACATATGGTTGAGGGGGATGCATCACTCACCTGGTGCCTTCGATTGTGCGCTGGAACGTTCAGGCTGTTGAAGTCGCTTAATTCTACAAAGAGGAGGAGGAGGAGAACCCTACTGTAAGACCAGAGCAACTCTTAACATATTTTGTTCTTGCATTGCAATATTTACATCCAACGGTAACTGCCTGGCAGGATGTGATCACTGACTGGTGTTTAGAAAAACAGGAAAAGCCCCGGTAAAAACAGAAGCCCGAACTGATAGAGATAGGCTTGCGGGGAAGTGAGCAGGGGAAGACTCACTGGTGTCGTTAAAGGGCACTTTCTCCTGGATGACACTGCTGCTCTGCTTCAGCTGCCTGCTCAGCTCAGCCTGGCATCGCCGCAACTGCTGCTGACTGCACAGGGGGAGGGGGCATGGAGGACACACAGGTGTTCAGACTCGTGACAGAGGGCAACGTTGCCCTTTTTGCCCTTGATGCGCACGTCATCGTATCTAAACTCGTACCCCATCATCAGCCGTTCGGCCGACCCAGAATGCACCAAGTTGGTGACTTGGTGCATTGGTTATTATTAACGCTAGTTAAAAGGGTTGATGGAAGCAATCAATGCATTAAACTGCATCCAAAACATTAAAACGCCTTATTACTGTAAAAAACTAGTGTGGCAAAGGATGTCAAAACACTGCATCACAAAATCACCCAGAACAAACTGTAAAACAAAAAACTGTAAATAGCAATGCACACAAACTAATATATAATATATATATATACATGTATATATAAAAATCGAACAGTGCTTTCTGTGCCCTCTACGACTGCCAGGGCTGTGTTCCTGTATTAAATCAAGTGGTAACAAACAGGAGGACCAACCACTCTTCTGCCCGCATCCTGCACTCTTTAGATTCATGCTCCAAAGTCTGGCTTTTCGTCTGCAAATGACACACAGACACACGCACGCACACACAAACACAGGCACACACACACGCGCACACACACACTCAGTGACCTGGGACAGTGGGAGCAGCAGATCACATAAAAAGAGAGAAGCAGCCTTCACCTCCATCCTTTCCACAGAACTAAGACGGAAACTTGGGGCAGGGGTGATGGCAAGAGTCTCCCGTACTGCAACAAGTGATCATTCACAATCATATTGTACAAGATGAGATTTGCACATGTTTTGCTTTGTATCATATATCATTAGCAAATAACTCAAAGAGTGTGTTTAACCTCAAACTTTGATAAATAGTGCAGTGAATGTTAGTTTGCGAATAAGGGGGTTTATAATAAGCGGGTGTGCAATCTTTCAATAGAATAATGTTTTGTGGACCTGGTTTTTGAGGTTGTTTCCCTGTTTGAAAACTAAAAAAGTAGGCCATCTCTCTTTCGGAGACAGTTGTTATCCAAAAGAAAACTGCGATACAACTGCCAACCATTATTATATCAAGAGCAAAGTATATTCAGGTACCGCAGAGCAAGTGAACATCGGCTTGTCGCAGACTGCTATCGAGATGATAGATCTATAAATAAAAATCTCTGCAGGAAGTGAGAGAGTCTATGAATGTGTAGTTTACCACTATGACCGCAGTAAGAGGTCTGTGTGTTGAGAAATGTTAATAGGCTTTTCCATCCGCATTTTTCCTACATCATAAACACTGACCATCGTGACTATGACAGAGATGCCCGTTTGCGATTGGACAAAAGTTATCCATCTCAGGCTACAGCCGTCCAAAACCGACTTCGGTGCGATTTAAATGAATGGCGCTTTTATGCAGAACGGAAACGCATACTGGCTTCTTGGACAATACGGGCCAGTACAGGCCACCGCAGTCGTTCGAAAGGGAGGGGCGGGGCGGGTTGGTGCAGTTTATGGCAATCTGAAACCTCACTGCTAGGTGCTTTTCAAGACTACCCACTGCACCCTTAAAAGTAACACCAAAAAAACAACCGCCACCATTGAGGCGTCTCTTGTCTTCCCTCGTCTCTCACCTCCATGCGGGCCTTGTCGGTCTGCAGCCTCTCCACAGCCTCTGTGTACCTGGCGTTGAGGCCGTCCACCACCGCCTGGTGCTGTGCCGACTGGCTCTCCAGCTCCTCCAGACGCGCCCGCATCTGGCCCTCCTGATGCCGGTGCTGTTCACCGGCCTCGTAGAACTGGAGCCGCAGCACAGGGAGGACATAAACAACGACGACACGACCAAAACAACCCCAGGAAGCATCCAACTAAGACCCCACCCAAACTTTGCATCACCCAGCGGATCGGTCGGCTTAGCTCAGCAGGTAGAGCGGTTGTCTTGTAACCGAAAGGTTGCTAGTTCGATCCCCGGCTCCTCCTAGCTGAGGGTTGATGTGTCCCTGAGCAAGACCCTTAACCCTAACTGCTCCTGACGAGCTGGCTGTCGCCTTGCAGGGTGGACTCTGCCGTCGGAGTGTCAATGTGTGTATTAACCGATGTAAGTCGCTTTGGATAAAAGCGTCTGCTAAATGCCCTAATTGTAATTGGATCATCAACACACATTTATACTATGGAGTCGTTAAGCAGACGCTTTTATCTAAAAGAGAGTGCACAGTGGTTTTCTTTCCATTTCAATGTCCTAATGAGCTGATCGGGGTGAGTCATCCTGCTCAATGATGCGGGGAGACTGTGTACATTGTTTTTGAACATTGTTTTCCACTGTGGACGCTTTAGATAAAAGATGCACAAGGGAACCCCTCCATGAATAATTGAAGTTGAGTGGAGGAGGGCTGCCGACCTGAATGTGTAGCCTCTCGTTCTCCTGGATCTTCTTCTGCAGGTCCTCGTCGAAGACACTCTGGGTCTGCAGGCCCTGCTGTGACGGAGAGTCTCCTTTACTCTGGGGGAACCAAGACAGAGCCCACATCATGAAGTCAACATAAAGTTACTAAATCCATCCGCACCAATAATATTAAAGACCGTACAAAAAGTAAATACCGGCCATAACTACTGAAAAAGGTTTTAGAGAGCCGCAGTAAGTTTAACACAGCTCCTGTAATGTGAGAAAGACAGTCTGAAAAGCGTGACCTATTGAAAGGATCTTACAGTCCCGGTCAGTCAAGAGATGATGCACTTTGGACCCGAGTGGTGCAACGTTTCAAACGATTATTCGTTTGAAACGTTCAAAAATGAACTACGATTATAAACAGACTGACGGAATATCAGTGTTGACGTTATCTCACAAACAACTATTGAGCTGCAGAGATATTTACTTAGGTAAGCACCGTCAATCATGCCAAAAGTACACTGCAAATGAACTTTCTGGTAATACACTGTCACCTTTTTTCTTAGTGACTGAATCGACAGTTGACCAAATCATTAACGTTGGCATCTTTAGAAAAACAACAACAACAACAACAGACTCCAGCTGTCGGGGTTAGCTTACCTTGCCCTTTTTGCTCTTGGCTTCACTGGTGACCAGCTCCTCCTGAAGCAGCTCTACCCTCTTGGCCAGCTGCTGGTTCCTGAAGCTCAGACTGTCCATCTCCTGCTCCACCTTCCTCAGGCTCTGGTCCCGCTGCTTCAGCTGGTCCTGAGGTGGAGGTGGAGGTGGGTGGTGTTGACGTTGATAGCGAACAACCATAACTCTACTTGCCACATTTGTGTCTGTTTGTTGACTTGCGGTTCTGCTCTAGGTCTGTATTTAGCCAATACCTTCTTATACATGCAGAACGAAGAGCAGAACCTTAACTCTCAATAACTCCAATCTACACACATTTGAGTCTATTGAGACTTCGGGTTCTGGTTTAGGTTTGTATTTATCCATTACTTTATTATGAAGTTGACCTTATATATATGCAGGTGAAATCTGTATGAGAGCCAGCAGCTCTTATCAAAGAGAGACACTGATTAGCAGCATCACACTCTTTGAACAACAAAATAGAATACAGGCAAATTCCGACTAACTCAATCAATGCACGTTGTTCATGTACCTTCAGCGAGGCCGAGTTGGCCTGTTCATCCACCACTCCCTTCTTTAGCACCTGGTTCTGGGCCCGGAGCTGGGGAACAGAAACAACTGTTGAATTGGGTATTCCACTATTCCCTATGGGAAGGTGTTTGTATGACATTATTGTGCACTAGAAACCATGAACTGACAAAAACCAATAGTGCGAACGTTTTGCAAAATCAACAGCAAAAGGGCCACAGGTTGACTAGAGATGGGGTTAATGTGTACTCAAAACCATGAAAAAAAAGATTTTCAAACGTAGCAGTTTTCAGTCAACAGGTCAACTACCTGAGAAGTTTCTAAATTACAATATAAAAAAAGAAACAAGTATACAATTATTTATCGGTTTCGGGATTATTGATGGAACTAAAGCTTCACCGTTTTCTCCAGCATAAAACACATACTACATAAAAAAAAACAGCACACTGGACGAAACGTGCTGTGTCAGCACTTCCTGAACAGAGAAGTCGGCTGAATGGCGAGTAAACTGCCGACAGAGCCCGTGCTGTCAGGTGACTCACAGGGTCGACACAGCTCAACACTATACCATGTTTTTATGAACATTTAGACAGGAGGTCTATGCAATCTAGAATTATATATATATATATATATATATATATATATATATATATATATATATATATATCTATATATATATATATATATATATATATATATATGGCAGATATTTAATACATGGAGACTATGTTTTGAGAACTGACCATAATAGTTTGAATTATAACATGTCACAGCTACAACCATGGCGTTACCCCATTATTCAACCAGGTTATTTAGTGAAATCGATATGATCCTTTCGTGTTTAATCAACTGCAGAAGTCATTTCCATGTTTACATATGACAAAAACACAATGGTAACATGAACCACGGATCACATGGTTCATGAACACTCGTGTTCAGTGTGTAACTGCAAAGGCCCCATGACGGGGACATTGGGATCAAAACATTGATCAGTGATCATACCATGCACGATCAACGATATACAACACACGCACACACACACACGCGCGCGCATCATGCACGATCAACGTTGTACAACACACACACACACACACACACACACACACACACACACACACACACACACACACACACACACACACACACTTTACCTTGGAGTACTCCTGCGCTAACTTGCTGTACTTGGCCTGGAGGTCCGCAGCCATGGTTACGGGACGTCAGTCACCGTCTTAAAGAATGATCGCCAACTAGCGAGGTCGCTCGCGCTGGACGGTTGGCTTCTCCTCGCGCTGTTTTTCCCTGACAGTGGCTGTAGGCGACAGTTAGACCGAGCGAGGCGTAGCCCTGCTAACGCTAACTATCATATCCTCACGACTGGCTTCGTGGTCTGTTGTTCCCGTCGGTTGTCGATACATTGTGACAGCGGGACGGTGCCTGCCCAGTCGTGATTATCTTAAAGCCGGATATTATGATGCTATAGCCGAAGCATCGCGACACATAACGTAACCAAGCAAGCTGATTAGCAACCGTTTAGCCACCGGACTTGTAGCATAGCGGTTGCAGCAGTGCATCTACAAGCACCGACTAACGACGAGCTGGTCTGGTACACACTGTTGGCCAGATCCAGTGTAATCATGAACTGCTGCGGTTGCAATAGGAGAACATCATTGACACTTTCTCCCCGTCAACGTAACACACTTTCTTTTTTTAATCCGCATCTGATGTCCCATCGCAAACCTCTGACCCTGACAGCAACATAACCCAATCAAGGGGTTCAAAGTGTACGGCCATTGAAGACACTGGGGCCCTCTAGCGGCCGGAGGTCAGATTACATGGAAGACATATAGGCCTATAATATTAATTATCTAGCATCTATTTAAAACTAACCCAACAAAAGCAAGATTGAATATTAAAAGTAAGTCATATTTTAGAAGAACAATGCATTCGGTTATGAGTTATATATCAACATGATATATCGATTGATTAATTAGTAATATAGATTTTCACCTCATTGATCAGTTGGTTGTCAACAAACTAACTCAGAATTGGGTCACTTTAGTGTAGCCCTACTTCCATTATGGGTAGAAATTGGGATTCACCCTTAAAATTACCTCATCAAGCATTCCTCACCATAGAAATGTAATTCATTGTTTCTACCCATTGTCTACCCATCAAGCCACAATTCCTCAATTTTATTTTTAACAGATTTAAACGATGATGGCATTTTCATATTGGACATTAAATACTATCTAGGGACTCGTATATATTGTATTATATCAGCTTTAAACTCAATAAAAAATAGACAATAAGGGATCATCACATACAAGGGTGCGGCAAATTCCGTAGTGTTATTGTATTGTCAACGACACACTCCTATGTTGAGACGATATACCCCTCATCGATCCTTAATGTTTACAGGCAAAACACAAACTCTTCCTTTTTCTCACACACATGCACCACAGCCATTGGCTCCAGCATTGTCTGGTTGCCTGGCAACTGTCAGCGTGGCGTGGTAGCTAGAGCCATGTGGGAGAAGGGAAAGGGGGGGGGGGGGGCCTGCTCTGATTTCTATCTGAATTGAGGCAGTCAGAAGGGAGACCCCCTCCTCTGCAGTAGACACACAGGACTCCATTGAACAATAGAAGCCGTGCCAATAGGCCCGGGGCTAGTCAGACAAGCCCTTGTTCAGGGTCATGTTCTGTTCATCTTGCAGTCCTCCATGACTAATTAACTTGCAGGCAACATTCGTTAGGACATCTGACTACGCCTCCATCGCAGGCATAACCCTCGAGAAGCCACACAGGGCACGGTAGCCCGTGCAGCATCTCGTTGACCGCTGCTTTATGATTATAAAAAAAGACTAGCAGGACGATAGAGTGGAGAGGGGTTTGAGCCTGGCCCGTTTACAGGGCACAGGACTGCTGGCCCGGTTGGGTGCACGCATGCATGTATGCACGCACACACACACACACACAAACACACACACACAAATGTGCAAGGTTTGACATTGCAGTCTCTAGTAAAAATAAAAAGGGGCTTTTGTTTTTCATTTTAAATGGTGTGACTGATACACTACAGCAGGTGGCAACATTGAACACTTTGGCTTGAGAGCAAACAAGGCGTTGGTATTCAATTATCTGCGTTTGGGAATGTGAAACATCTTAATTATTGGTATTATGTGATGAAGTTGTATCCAAGGCAAAAGATTTAAAATAATACAAAGAGATAAAACAAGAAAATGTTTTTATTATTTTTGTAATACCATATATAATGCAATTGCATATCTTTGGCGAAAATAAATCTTATAAACATTTTTATGAACAGAGGTTAGCATACAAAACCAAAGGTGTACCTGTCCAACAGACATGGCAGACAACTTGACACAAACTGATACTGGGTTGGCAGCATTACTTAGTCAAATGAGGGACAACAAAAGGCTCATCATTACCATGGTAATTCATAAAAACAAAAAAAAATAAAAAAGGTCACATAATCATTAACAGATTTTAAGCAGTGAAACAATGGCCGCTTTTGACTCGTTCCATGTTTCCAGGACATCATTCGGTCATTCACCGGTTCAGAATCAACATCACATGGACACCGTCAGAACCCATCCGTTGCTACAAAAACAACACGTATGATTTACCCCCTTGTAACCCCTCTACACTTTCCCCAACCATCTCTCCCAACGTTGGTGGGATGATCAACTACACAGCAGTTGCCTGGGGAACGCAATTGGTCTTTTTTTGCAGACTTTAGAAAAAAGGTTCTAAACACGTTTGAGCCAATGAGCCACACTTCAACACATCTTTAACAGATGGCAGTACATGCTAAATTATTTGAGCAATGGCAATGCTTCATACGTACATAATAATGTTTGACAACCATGTCCCCAATATCTGAATATGAATCAAACACCAGCTGAAGGCCTGTGAAGTCATGGCATAGCATCGAAGGGAGCTCTTCCTTGGGGATGGATTCCGTCTTTGCTTTTCAATGTACATTACTTTTGGCAAAAAATTAATTCCGGAACAATGCATTAATTGGCAGTCATCGGTCCAGTCAAATTTAACGAAGTAAAATGAAGAAGAAAAATAAAATACCTGGCAGTTAAGGGTAAAACAAAAACACCTGCGCGAAAGAGAGACATTGGCAGAACTATTATCACTTAAAGAAAAACAACAGGAAAATCAACTATCAGATAATTCCAGAGGAAAAAATATATAAGTGCCCACTAGCGAGAAGGCATTTAATTCAAGAAAACTATAATTTTAACAAAGAAGTCACTCAATAATCCCATAAATTAATCATATAAATAAGTTGAACAATTAACAATTTGATCTTTCTTTCACAGCTAAATAAGACCAGTGTACGCTTATTTGTGGTTTTAGAGAACCGCTGAGTATCTCAAAGAGCAGTTCCCGGTCCGAGGCAAAATAAAATAATAAAACCTAATAAAATAATCCTTTATTATTCAGAGTCTTTTCCAAATTCCTGATTCTAGAAAACAGTGCACTTGTTACGACGAGTCCAAAAAGCTCTGGGAAACGGGAAAATATGAGTTCATGGCCTTTTTCACTCTCCCAACAGTGGCACAAGAAATTAAATAGAAATAAACAAATTTGGCACTGGACATGCAAACTATGCTAATGTCGCGGTGGGTCTACTAGCCTAATCATTTACTCTCAGAGACAAATTGTGTTTTCCATATTCTTTTGTAATGAAGCCACGGTGAAACCTAACACTTTGTCGCGGGGTGTGTGTGCTTATGTTTCAGTTCTATCTCCCATTTCACACATACTCGACCTTTTATGAAAAGCTCAAATACCGATCGCGGCCCCTGTCCCAGAGGGTCTCCTGTGACTTCCGCCCCCTGAAACAGTGCGGCCCAGGCAGCACAATGAACATCCCATTTCACAAGTAGAGCAAAGAGAAGCTTGATCGCTTCCTCTTTTTGTTCTGGGCGGAAATCATAGGAGAGAGTGTGAGAGAGAGAGCGAGAACGAGAACGAGAGAGAGGAGGGCCAGTCCGAGGCTGCCACAGTGAGTCACGACGGCTCCCGGAAGCGACATCGCGCCACACGTCCCAGTTTCCAGCGAGCCGTGCATCACATGGCTCCCCCCCTCCCTGCACCACGCTCCCACTCTCCGCGGTCCGACTTCTGGCTTTCCTACAATCCCTCCCCACCTACTCTCTCACGAGACAGTAACACTCCCCGCCCCACACCTAGAAGATAGACCGACATAATAGGCCTGTGTGTTCCAGTTCAGGGTTGAACAGGGCAATTTGCGGCATAGCGTTTAGTCGATTCTTATTATTGGGCGAAACGGGACAATAGCTCTGCTCATTTTTGTGCATGGTTCTTTGTGCATCCCTTAATTCTGTGAATGCACTGAGCACGAGAGGGAATTCAATGTGCCCTTAAGACAGCTGTGCTCCAGTGTGATCAACCGGTTGTTCAGCATAACATGTCTGACTTGAGACCTGGGTCAATTTCAATCACTCGTGTCAAGCCAACCGCCATGGCCCAGAACTCAATGTACACTCTGTCACACCAGTGTATGTGAGGTACAGTTTAAACACCTCAACAATTACCTATGCTAGCAGTGTGTGTGTGTGTGTGTGTGTGTGTGTGTGTGTGTGTGTGTGTGTGTGTGTGTGTGTTCACTTCTCGCCTTGCATAGGATGAGAGATCATATAAAAATGATACAACTAATGTTTGGAGTTCTTCACAAAAGGCAAAGACAAACATAAAAGAAAAATGCATTGACGCATTGAAAATTCATGCTATAGAATTCATACAATAGCTTACTTTCTCATGAAGCTAGGATTACCTCACGAATTCATAGCCTGGGAGTTTGAACGACTGGGCAACCGAGTTTGGCAGTGGTAGGTTTTATACTATATCTTGCTTGGTTTCTTACGTGGAATACGTCCAGGATTGTGGGTACGACTATAATACTACTCTCTGGAGTCAAACCAGTGTATACACAAATGGCACCAATAAATAAAAGGTTAAAAAGGAAAAAGTTAAGGTTATGGATTAATTATTGCATCTCTCGTAAAAGACTTGTAGATCAAGAATGCCTTTCCAATGGTAGCATGTCTCTTCAGCACAAAAGGAAAAAAAACAAAATCAAATGGCCACACCAGGAGGTTAGATTGTGTCTGTTACAAACATGCACTCATTCGCTTCATAAATATGTCCACTTCCAAGAGGATACAGGTTTCAAGGAGGAAGCATGCAACGCTTTGAGCTGGGGAACCTTTAGCCTTCCCCCCCGTTCTGTTGTCTTGTTTTTCCAGAGAAATCCTTCCATTCACGTCATCCAATCCAACCGAAGCAGGCAGGTCATTTCGGACAGGCGTCGGTGATGTTTTCTCCGTAGCCCAGGTCCCCAACCTAGAAAATCCTCCACCTTGAGTCACACAAGTCTCTATATGGCTTTGTTCTCCTCTGTGAACGATACTATTGCCATTTGTTTTTTTTGTTTTTTGGAGGACAGGGCTATCTCGGACGACGGCGACGACGACGACGACGACGACGACGACAACAACAAAAAAGGCTCAAAATGGCGATCGGATAAGGAGAAGGAGGCACACCGGAGCACACGATCGGGGGTCAGGGGTCATGGTTCAAAGGGTCAGGAGTCTGATAAGGAAGAAAAAGGAGTAAAGCAAAAAATAAAAAAATAAAAAAAAAACGAGAAAAAGGCCCTCAAAACACCCGCTATTTTCATTTCCTGCCGAGCTTTTTGCTCTTGCCGCGCTTGGAGGCCTCTGTGCAGCTGCGGATGCCCGCCAGGTGGAGCAGAGAGCCGGCCGCCTCCTTCAGCTCCTCGTCCAGCTCCAGCTTCACCTCCCGCCGCGCCCGCTTCCCCGCGGGCCGCTTGCCGGCGCCGGAGGAGCCGTTGGAGCCCGAGGAGGCGGCGTTGGAGGAAGCGGAGGACGAGGACGAGGAGGAGGAGGAGGAGGAAGAGGGAGCGCGGCGGGCCGGGGCCGACGGGCGGGAGCGGCCCCCCCGCTCCTCCCAGAGGTCCGAGTCCTCGTCGCTGTGGAAGCCCTCGCTGCCCGCCCGGCGCCGCCGGTGGCTCTGGCCCCGCTGGGGGCCCCTCTGGGGGACCCCCTCGTCCACCGAGGACAGGGAGGAGGAGGAGGAGCGGGAGGAGCAGCGTGGCAGCCCCACGCTGCCGCTGCTGCTGTAGTTGTGGTCCTGCTTGGGGTCGCTGCTCACCAGGACCGAGTCGGGCCGCGAGAGGTCCAGAGGGGTGTCCGAGTCGCCTGGGGAGGGGAGGAAGGGTGGGGAGGAGGGGTGGGGAGGGGAGGAGGGGAGAGGAGGGGTGAGGAGGAGGGGAGAGGAGGCGTGGGGAGGAGGGGAGGGGAGAGGAGGGGTGGGGAGGAGGGGAGAGGAGGGGAGGGGAGGAGGGGTGGGGAGGAGGGGAGGGGAGGAGGGGAGAGGAGGGGGGGGGAGGAGGGGAGGGGAGAGGAGGGGGGGGGAGGAGGGGAGGGGAGGGGAGGGGAGGGGAGGGGAGAGGAGTGGTGGAGGGGAGGGGAGGAGGGAGGAGGGGTGGGGAGGAGGGGAGGGGAGGGGTGGGGAGGAGGGGAGGAGGGGTGAGGAGGAGGGGAGGAGGGGAGAGGAGGGAAGAGGAGAGGAGAGGAGACGAGACGACGAGGGAAGAGGAGAGGAGGGGAGAGGAGGAGAGAGGAGGAGGGACGAGGAGAGGAGATCAGAGAAGCTTCTTTAAAGTCTTTAAATATCTTTTCACACCTAGTGGACACCTCACTGTTGTTACATAATGTCGCCTTTGTTATATAACGTTACATAATGATGTGAAGACAATGATGTTAAAACAACTGTACAAAAACACAATGCTCTTCATTCTAAGTAAGTAGAATTCACAAAATGTAAATCAGCATCTCCAGAAGTAGCGAGAATTCGGACAAAGGAAATAATAAAAAATTACATAAAAAAAATGTAGCGGTAATACGAATTGTGAGTCCATATCTAAGACAAGGGCTAATACCCCCTCTACGATGTGTGACCCCCCGTGTTACGCTGCTAAGCAGTCGACGTAGCAGTGGAACGTGTAGCAACATGTAGCGCACAAATAGGCCGCAAAAACAATGGCGATGGATGGAGTTACCGATGAAAACGGCTAACGGCCAAGACGGATACACAAAAAAACAAAAGGACATCAAGCTTGGGTCATGGAGCGGTGTGTGTGCGGTGTGACGGGTGAGAGGCGTGGGGGTCTGGCGGGGTACAGCGGGGTGCTGGCAGAGTCTTACATGGGTCGTCGTGGTGCCCTGGGGCCGAGTTTAAGAGCATCATGGCAGTGGCAGCATCAATGTCAGACTCTGGAAGAGGAGAGAACACCAGGGTGATGGGTCAGTCGCGGGTGGGGGCCGGAGACAGGGCCGTAGGGGCCGGTGGCGGGGCCGAGGGGCCCGGGGACGCTAGGGGGGGCCGGGTAGGTGGGATGGGCTGGGTGTGGCAGTAGAAAGGGGCCGGCAGGATTCCTCCTCTAATTGGCTTTGAGGGGCCGGGAACCCTGAGACATTCAGCTAATAATAAGTGCATTATCTCGAGGGGAGGGGTAAGGGCTGTCTCCTAAGAGGTGCCTAAAAAAACACACCGTCTCCTTTCTCGTATGAATGAAGTCCGTGCCCTTCATATTTACAGTTGCAGCTGATCTTTTCAGATCAAAAAAGAAGTGCAAGTCACTTCTGGGACTTTAAATTATTAATGACTGCGCGGAGTCGGAGTGCCTTGACACTCAACACCGGCAGAACCTCTGTCGTCAAGGTTACCAAAACCCTTAACCGAGTGAGCGGCAGAGAGAGAGAGAGATTCAGAGAGAGATACAGAGAGTGAGAGAGGGAGAGGCAGGCAGACAGAGAGACTGATAAAGAGTAAGAGAAAGAGTGAGAGAGATAATGCTCAGACCAAGATGACTTGAACACCAACAACAAAATAAAAAAGGACATGCCACAGATGTGCTGAGGATGAAAGCATAATGGCTGGCCTTTGGCTGGAATGTAGATACGTGCCCAGAGAAAAAAATAATAATTAATGTTTAATATGACACAAATTAAAGCTCACATCAGCGGCATCCTGTGCAGATGTGCTTCTGAAAACCCCTGAGAAAAAGTCCTGGTAGGAATAGCCCTACGAGAAGGATAATCTGTACCTTTAAATGAGCAGCCTTGGAGGAAGAGATGTCGAGGTGGTGAAGAGGCACTGTAATAAATCACACACAGACACACACACAGACACACACACACACACACACACACAGACACACACACACACACACACACACACAGACACACACACACACACACACACACACTCGCGTCAGTGCCAGTGAAGACACAACCTGGCAGAAGTCGACAATTCTGACACCAGTAGCAATTTCTCAAATAAAGAAAAGCAAAAGTGAAAAATCTCCACTCTCATGTGCGAATTCAAGTCTTGTGTAACGGCCTGGGAGACGGGCTGTGAACAGCAGGTCTTCTGTCGGTAGGAGGTGGTAGTGAGTGGGCTGGGGTGTTGGGGGACCTCGCCGTGTGTACCTGGGCGGGGAGGCAGGGGGCGTGCAGAAGGCATCGGCGGTGGGGAAGTGCTGCTTCCTAAGAGCTTGGATCAGGTTGGGCCGGTACTCGGGGTCGACGCACCACAGAGAGCCCTTTCCGTTGGCCTGAAAACAGGAGAGCAAAACAAGCACAGGAGGTCAGGTCCACCGCAACCCCTTGGAGAAAAAGCAAACAGCATAGCATCAAGCCATTTCTATACAGAGGTCATTTCATCAATCGATTTGTGTCAAATAGTCATTGTTTTTCTATGTGTCAACTCGCTGCTATGAAGCTTCCAGCATGACAATGCCTTCATGCTGCTAACAAACATAAACAACTAGACTCGCTGTTACCATGTCTGGAGACATGTTTGAATAAGCCAGTTAGTGTTGGGTCAGGAGCACTATCAAGAACGACACTCTGAGCAGTCACCCTCCCCTAAAACCTATTTTGTATCTGATGTTCAGGGCAGGCAACAGTACGGATCAGTATTTGCCAAGGGCAAATACAATTAGTCACTGATGGCTGTGGCCAAAGTTAATCCATTTGAAAGAGTTACTTTTCCCATGAAGAAGCTTAGTTGTGTGAAAGAAGTTTATATTTAGCGATGTCTCACAAATTTGTATAATTTAAATTTGTGCTCATTCAAAGATAGCGTGATGAATGTCTGAATGACTTTAAAAACATTCTGTTCTTTTTTTAATAATGAAGGTTTATTCGTTTTCTCCGGCAAAAAAAGGGGGTTATAAAGAACAAAAACAAAACAAACAGAAAAACATTGGCAGCGACTTACTGCCAATTTTGTTTTTAACATCATTATTTTCCCACATTTTTCACAATAGTGCATTCCTAGGCAAGAGTGTCGTAAAGCTGATTATTCCCTTTCTGTGGCAGTTACTTAGAAAGAAAATACGATTAACGGCAGTACCGCAGATAAGAAACTCGTCTGTCCGCGGCCAGACAGAGCCGGTGAACAGGAGGAGCAGGAGCCCGACGCAAACCAGAAAAATAAACAATCCTCACACCCTCTGATCCAACAAGGCGGCTCTAGGTTCCAGTGAAACCCAACCCGTGTTGATTCTCTTCCTGCCTCTTGACAATGAGAGTGAAGACACAGGGCGCTGATCAGAAGGAGAAAAAACGGCTCCAACACACGCTGTGGAGAAACATCCAGCTGACAGCGAATGATACCAGTGTGATCTTACCATGTCTGGAATGGCCAGGGCTGAGGTGGGGCGTAACCTTGACTCAGATTACCAGCCGGCTCGGCCGCAGGAAGGGAAGGGAAACGTAGCCATGGCAACGGAACCGCAGCGTGTTTCGTGTGAAAAGCGTGGCTGGTCTCTCATGGCTGGCGGAAGGGCTCACGCAGGGCTCACGTGGGGCACCTGCCTTTCAGGCAGCCTGTAACACGGCCATGTGTTGCTGCTGGCTGGGAAGCCGACCACAACGCCTCCCCCCATGCCTGCCTGCCGCCTACCCACTCTCACATTAAAGAAGGAAGTGTATACATATAGATGCATATGAATATATATATATATATGCAAGTTATTATCTGCCAGCACTGAGCTGGACACAACGTTACTCAACGCAGCACACACAATGCCAGACTCTGACCGCAGCTAGCGGAAATAAAAAGGCTATTCGATGTGACAAGGCATTTGGGGTTGTGAACACTCCACAACACAATAAAAACCACCTTGAGATACGTGACAATGGTGTTGACGGCCCAACGCTTTGACAGCGAAGGTCAGTGAGACGGACGTGGAATACGGCTCTTTACCGGCTACCTCCTCCTTTGTTGACACGTATGCTCGGAGCGCGTACTGCAGAGCCTTCGTCACATGCCCTGCCGTTGGCACAGGGAGGTTTGTGTGACAAGACAACTTCTGCTTTGCTCCTTTGCATCGCAGAGACTATAAGAAAAACAGGAAGTGGACACGACTGCGAGGGACCGAGACGGAAAAATAGATTCCCCTGCCGAATGCCCCTCTGTCGCATCAGTCTGATGAATCAGTCCTAGCCTGTTTTTGTACCTTATTGTAATCGTCGGGTTGCTGGGCTGCCCCGGGGGCTACGAATGTAAATCAGCCTCTTGGCTAAGCCTGGGACATCTACATTGACCTCTGAACTAAAGTATTGATCGGGGTGTACTGCGCCCTTGCCAAATTAAACGCAAGGAAAATAAAAAACGAGGTTGGCAAAAAAACAAAAAGGGCCGTCCTTTGATTATTTCTTGTGAAGAACGGCGTTTTCAAACGAGTCACGCTGCGAGCGGTGTGTGTGCTCCGACACAAAAAAAGCCAGATGTCTCTTTGTGCTGCGCTGGCGTTTCCTGTGAAGGAGGATCCCTGACCTTGAGCGGATTCCACCCTTATCGCAGCCCAGTCAGAGGTCCCTGTGGCCGCTGTCACATGATACACACTGCAGCGCTGCATCGCAGTGCGCCTCCGACACACAGATAGCAGTTCAGGCACGTAGCCCGTTGGGCCGCGCACCGCCCCAGCCAGCCAAACTATCACAACCACCACAGGAGTGTCGTTATGGTGAACACTTGCTACGCGTTCAGCTCGTTTTAGACCACGAAACCTCACGCTGCCACTCTGCGTGTGTGTGCGCGTGCGTGTGCGTGTGTGTGTGTGTGTGCGTGTGTGTTGGTGTGAGATGTTGTCCACCTACCTTGCCCAAACTCCTTTCGACCTTGCGGAAGCATTTGTTCAGGGAGAGGTTGTGGCGGACAGAGTTCTTCCATCCCGTGGGGGCGTTGGAGAAGTAAGGGAAGTGCTCCAGGATCCAGCCATAGATCTCTTTGACCGGCAGGGACTTCCTGGGGGACTGCTCTATGGCCATGTAGATGAGGAGGGAGAAGGAGAAAGGGGGCTTTGACTTGAGCGAGTCCCTTTCTCTGCCTTTGCCGTGCGCTGAAGAGTGAGAGGAAGAGGAAGGCCCCTGGCTGGCACCGTGGTCGCCCTCGATGTCCAAGAGCGGGCTGGCGCTGGTCAGCGCCTCGGGGCCCCCCAGGGTGAAGTTCTGGAGCAGGTTCTCGTGGAGCCAGTTGAGGTTGGTCAGCTCCTCGTCCTCGGAGCCCCCCCTGCAGTCCACGCTGGTGGCAAGCGGGCTGGAGGCACACTCCGCCTCGGGCAGAGTCCCCGCCCCGCAGGCGCCCCGGAGCCCCGTCCGCTGCTCCTGCATGCCCGGGAACTCCGCTTTCTTATCTGGGGACATCCCGATAATTGGACCCATTAACCCAGGGAGTCCTAGAGACGCCGAGACAAAAGGAAAACAAGACGACGAATGGTTAGCGCTCGTGGTAAACAACAGTTCGCCCGCCTCAGTAATAGTCGACGACGGAGCCCCGAGCAGTTCCCAGCACTGTTCTGGGGTCTGCGGACCCCGCCTCCCCTTCACCACTTAAGAGGATGGAGAGGCCCTCCACGACCTCCTCCAGACTCCAGACAAGGAGCTCCGAGCAGATCTCCCCCTCAAGAGACGCGTACCAATTGAGGGGGGAAAATCTCGACGCCCACCCCGGTTTAAGCCGACCGCTTGTCGAGTGTCAACGAGCATTAAAACCGTTTGTGAGGAAGGAAATGTGGCGGTCACGACTGCAATGAATTGAGTGGAGGGCCTGTGTCTCGCTAAGTAGATGGCTCTTTAAAAGGGCCGGGGCTCCACCTGCTTCAGAAAACTGGTGGGTTGAGATCCAGACCTGGGGGTCCTAAATCACTCACAAGGCACTAGGTGACTCAAGGCTCTCTGTGAGCCTGAATAATGAGTGGCAGGGACCTCAGTGAGAGAACCTCTTAAAATGAATCAAATGGGCGGAGATACTTTGGTGGGACTGCATTAAATCCTGTGTTAAACCCAAAACCCCTTTTGCGAGGACAATAACGACAAGATGTAGTACAACGGTGGGTGTGCTGGATCTCCTTATTGGGATTAGACGTATCAGGCAGGTCTGTGAGTGGATAAAAGGTTGACCTATCGTAACTTTGCAAGGGCGACTCGAAGATTTGACCGCTGCGAACACAAAGGCGAACAGGAAATGGGTATTGGTACAGCAAGTGATGACTTGTATTTACTTTGGAACCCTGTGTGAGGTGTATGTTCACTGCAACAAGAAAAACCATTTGGGAAATATTGTGTAATGCAGTGATTTTGATTCAGGTTTTCTGTAACTGTGAGTAGGTTAACAGATTGATTTATGATTGACTAAGGAAACCTCTTGGCAGAAATTACCCTTATTACAATCAATTGTGTCACAGCCTCATTAAAAGGAGGCCCATTGATATTAATAAATGGTGATTGAAAGCACCTTGTACAAACCACCAAGCACATCGCTTTAATGAAATTAGGAAACAATGTTGAATTTGAATAACACTGCAAGTGTATTCAACAGAAAGCTTACCAGCTTTTACCGCAAATGTTAGTAATCCCGTGTTTTTTACGAGTGTGTGGTGTGTGTGTGTGTGTGTGTGTGCGTGCATGTGTGAGTGTGTGTAGCGCAGGGTTTTAGTAGCTGCCCTACTTAATAAACAACTGACATTCATGTTGAAAATGAAACAAAGAAATCGGTCTTCCATTAATATTTGCTCAATTATTTGCAGAAAGGAAAGATGAAGAGATGCTTTGGCAAATAAAATACCGTGGTATACCAGTAGAACAGTAGTTAACGATTGAGCCAACATTAATAGACTTCTTCATAATGTCTTTGTTATAATAAAGTCATGTCAATAATAGCCATTGTTCAAAATGGTATGGCTAAATGTATCATGCCTCAAATTTCACTTTGTTTCATGTTGGCATATGAATAGGGCTTTTAAGACTCATAATTTTCATTCTTACTAACTTGGAAAATAATTAGGCAGCCAGTAATGCAATCAATTATACTACAGTAAATATTGTTTAGTCATGGAAAATTCAGAAATTGAGACAGAACCAGTGTAAATAAATTAGATGCAATACGTTATATTAACCAATATAATTGATTGATCAAAAATCTGAATATAACATGGACCATAGGGTATTTGGGGTTCGATTTTCCCAAGAGGCTAAACCATAGTTTGGATGATTCCAGTAGCATCTTCCAATCCCACACCATGCAGCCGGTGTGCTCTTACACACTCGCTCAATGAGGCCGGGAGCACAAAGAGATTGCTCCTCAGCTCGGCTCAAAACAAGCTTTAATCTATGCCCTCCACGTCACCATGACAACCACGCCATCCCGTCAATTAAGGGCAGATATCCGCCCGACAGGAGAGTCAATGGGAAAATGAGTAATCCATCCCGGCTGGCTGTCACACAGCGAGCTGCCGCCCTGTAGCGAAATGCTCCCGTCGGCGGCGCGGTGCGGTGGCAGCAGATGCCTCCGTCTGGGGAGGTCTGGGGATCAGCGTTGGGCTGGGCTGGGGTGGGGTATGGATGGGAGGAAGGATGGAGGGACGGCTGGGGCTGGGGCTGGGGCTGGGGCTTGGGCACAGGCTTGGGGATAGGGATGGAGGGGGGGGAGGGAGGGAGGGAGGGAGGGGAAGGGGGGGGAAGATTGTCTTTTCACCAATGCTCCGACAAGAATTGGGTCAAATTCTAGATGCAGATCGCAGCGCTGTTGTTGCGCTCCTTGCACACGCACTCCATATACCTTGTGCGTACAGAGGTGGTGGTGGTGCAAGATGGAGCTCTTACGGAAACATATGGTGTGAATACCATGAAGTGGAGACGTTTCCTGTGCTTTGAGTTTACAGCTGTTGTGTCTTTCAGATCCACTCTGACACAGCCGCACCTAAAGGGAAACTCCCAGATTTGTTGTTGTGACACATTTGCTTAAAGGCCAGCTTCAACTGGATGTGCACTCAAGGTTGATAACGCAACCAATAGGAGACCAGATACAAAAATGAATCAAATAACAACACATGAAACTAATACTTAAAGGTTCAAACTGGATTCCACAAACAGGTCAAATTCAACCCCGCAACTTTTTCATATTGAGATGAATCACTCAAAAAACGCAGAGCAATCAGAGAGTTCACACACGGAGCATGAACTGTCTAGCGCAGTGAATGTTAAGATTCCTCTCAGTTTTCATAACAAAAGTGGAAATCTGCTCATATAGCTCTGGCCCCAAGTTAAATGTACAATTACAATAATGAAACGTTTGGTTCCTGCAGTGTCCAAAGATGACCTAATGAAATCCACTCTCCTGGACTCAAAAATAAGGACCCACTTGTTAAAGATGAGGTAGACATTGTTGCTCCGGTGAGATGACAAAATCCAAATTAAAAAGAGCAGGACTAGGGAAGCGACTTAACTAAAATGTTACGCTCTGTAGGAACCACTTTTACTCCCAAGGAATCGCATTAAAAAAAGTGAGCGCCAGAAATAATTTCCATTTCAATTATCTGCATGGCCTCTTTAAGTCGCTCCTGCCATCAAATCACCAATCGTATAATTAGTTATCGGTTTTATAGCTGGAAATGTAAGGGACGCCCCTGTTAACAAAGCCATAACCGTTGGTCCTGGGACAAACCAGCATGTAGCCATGCAACTGGGGCCTCGTCTTTACCTGACACTAACCCCCACCAACCACCAAATCACCTCCAGCAACCGGGGTTGGAGGTGATGACGGAGCTGTAGTCTGGGGCCGTGGGGGATCCTGAGGATACTTATCTGAATGGCTTCCCCCAAACACTCATTTAAATATCAAAACGTGGGCGTGGGGGGAAAAGGAGAGCGAGACGACAGATAAAACAAGGGAGCCCAGCATTCATCCAAACACGGCGAGGGCTTTTTCACCCAGATTACTGATGCTCAATTACCGCCGTGCCTGCGCTATCGTTGCTCTTATCAGAAAGCATCAAAGAGCATGGCGGCAGGGGGAAGCCGGGGATAATGGGGCACTAGTGTGTAAAAAGTGCGGGGGGAGTCGGAGCTAATGAGTCGCATTGGCCTGTTGACTGCCGCCCATCCATGAAAATACACCCGAGCCTCACTGCCGCTGACCCCAACAGGCTAATCTGCAAGTTAAAATAGCTCCGCACGCTGCCGCCGCAATCATATTCATGTGCAAACAGGCAGCCTCAAACAGCAGGTGCCAAGGCACATCTCACTCCCTTTTCAAACTGCTCTTTTATCCGGTGAAGCACTTAGCCTATTAAAAAAACATAGGCATACAAAGACACAAGGAGGTGATCTTTAGGCTGCATTCAAGCCTCCGCGTCGAATACACAGGGGCGACGCGAGGGAAAGCAGTTGATAATAGCGGCCTTAAAGCTACGGGTCGCGGTTTAGATGTTTATTTCTAAAAAGGCACTGTACGAGACAGCATACCGGGGTACCGTTCTAAGCATCTGTGCTCAGTTGCCACGGCAGCCAGTGCTGTAAGAGAAGCAATTGTGCACGTCTGTGCATGTAGAGAGGGCCTAATGTGGGGAGATCAATACTGGCGGAAAGTGCTGAGGCCAGCAGTCTGCTTCGCATTCTCTACAAAACCATTTTGAAAAAAAGCGCAGGGAGCGGCCAGCAGTGACCTGCGTGCCTTGACACCGATAACCTATTGTCAGTAAAGCACAGCCCGGTCCCCTTATTTATCATATCTACTTTATACCTAAAACCATCAATCCGTGGCCACGTCTTTATCACAACCAAACCTACCTTTTGGTATGCGAACATATAAAACCATACCAAAACAAAGTGTGCTGCTCAACAGACAACTCGCAGTGCTACACAACATTTCCCGGCAATAGGTTGGTTTGCAGTGACGCAGGTGAGCTTGTGACACACCCTGTTCACGAGAGCTAAAAACCAGTTCACAAAAACCAGTTACACCTCAGTATGAGATAAACAAAGGTGTGTCACAAACCCCTTTGGCAAGGGCTGCCATTTGGGAAGACAAACTGAAATTAAGTCTGCCTGAAGTCAATGCAAAACGTTCTTTGGGTTTGAATAGTGGGGAGACGGGAGGAGTCCCTGGGAATAGATAATGGCAGGAGGTTGGAAATGCAAAAGCATGTCACCCAAGTAGGGAGACACTTCACACAGCTCTGCCCCTTATCTGATCTTGGGAGACCAGATTACGACACAATGGTAGTAGTACATGCATACTACTTTAACTTAAACAGGCTACAACCAAACAGTAGCACACATTAACAACATACAAGTTATTGTCTGTCCCTCTCGGCCACACAACACAACACCACACATGACTAAAGGAAATAAATCCAAAGTAGCAAGCCATAGGGGATCGCTCGCACAAAGACATTACAATTGGTCCCGGGCATGTGTGGCGTACAAAAGGCCAGTTGTTTTTGCCCTGGTAATGTTCAGTAGCGCTCAGTATTCCCCTCACAGTATCAAACAGAGGAGCAGGAGGGGAAGGAAACACCTCCGGTCTGTTCATTTAGCAAAAACAAAATCAGACAGACTACAGACCCAGACAGCTCCACTCTGGTACCTTCGAGTGTGGGGGACATTCTGAGAAACGTTTGGCTTGTAAGTTGTAAAAGTGTATCTTGACTGGGTTGGATGTTAAAACTTGAAAAAAAAGTTTTAACAGGCTTTCATACGTCTCCGAGTTGTATTCTTGTGACAAGCATTTAGCCGACTTGCACATATCTCAAACAGACACCTCACTAAATATGGATCCTGGCAACTCTAGGACGGACCCATAACCCCTTGACAAACTAAAAGGTACAATATTTGATATATTTATAGAAATGTATATATGGCTGTCGATGTCCCTGTATCTCTCTCTCACACACACACACACACACACACACACACACACACACACACACACACACACACACACACACACACACACACACACACACACACACACACACACACACACACACACACACACACAGCCTTCCAAAGTACAAGTCAAGCCACAGCCAACCCTGAAACCTTATCTCTTTGGGTCATGTGGTCAGAGTGCAGCGTGCAAACACTCCCCACCACTTGAGAGGGCAATGCGGTACGAAGCCCCATACACATTCTTACATGAAGAACAGTAACACAGGGACCATTTTGATTTTGTTTAGGGCTAAAGTAACATCACATGGTTCACGCCTTCCGAATCACCACCCTCACATTATTGCCACAATATGCTCTATATAAAAAAATTGTACTCCTGCCTTCTGACTTAACATTAATGACTCGTAAATAAATGATGGTTAAAACTAACCCGGAAGGCAAGTAAAAAGGGGGCCTTAAAAACTGGGTAAAATAAATACCTGGTGTATAACAAGAAAAGCAAGCCAAACCTACAACATAATAAAGGTTAGGTGCTCAAATATTCATCAAATCAGTGCCAGTACAACACAACAACGAGCGTGCAAGTGTCAACAAGGACACATGTGCCGCTCGGTTCTGTAAAATCTCACCGGGGCACACAGGGGAAAATCCATCGGTCCGCACCACTCTATTTGCATTCCTTGGATGTTGTTGGATTTTCCATCATTGTGGCTATAATAACAACAAAATCGAAATAACTGTGAACGCGTAAAGACTGGTAAACCGTGAGAGGGTCACCACCTGCATCACCAGACAGGGATTTTATTTCCAGCCATTGTAAAAACAGAAACAGAAGCCAGCCTTCGTACTGGCGGCCCGGGTTCAAGGCCTGCATCGCTGTTTCTGCTCCAGTAAACTTTACACAATACTCGCTTATAGGATGGAATTACAGAGAGATGAGCACCCAGATGTTTTCTACAATGGAAGTCCATTTTTAGTTCTCGTAAATTGCCCTTAAGTCACCGCGGCGCTTTGCCGGGATTGCTGGCCTGTATTAGATACATCATGCTCCAATAACCTGAACATTGGATGAGCCCTGGCCAATACAAACCGGAGTTGGTAAGCCGTCTATTGGACACAGTTGTTGTCATGCCAACCGCGATGCGCAATAGGAGGTCTCTCCTTAATACAACACAGTACAGCGCTTATCCCATAAATGTTTTAAAACGTGCAGCTGATGGGCTTTCAAACCGAATCCCCAATCTCTAGCTCCTGAGCTGGATTGAAGCCGGGGTTCTGCGTTCGTCACGTTACAATCTCAATAAAGTAAACCCTGTTCATTCAGCTAGGGGTGACCAGAACAAAGGCCCATTGTGACAACAGTACACAGACGTGCCTCCCAGGCACAGCCCGCACCCAATCAAGGAAACAAGCCCGTTAGGGTCGCCTTCAGTGACGTCTGCTCATAGGAGGGGGGAGAGGGGGCACGTCTTCGGTCCTCCCGCTTAGGAATCAGACAGGCAGAGGGGGACAGTTATGGGAGGGGGGGGGGGGGGGGGGAGAGGGGGGAGGTCCCTGATGACTCAAAGCACAAGTCTTACAACCATTATGGAGATGTGAATCAAGAACTGGAGTAGAAATGGCGCTAGCATCATAACAGGAACGCGCGCAGAGAACGCTCTGCCAGAGAGTAAACTCCCCACCCAAGCAAGTGGTTCCTACTTAGGGCTGAATATCAGATCATTAGTGAACAAAGTGAGTCGTTTGAGGCTGGTTAATTATTAAGAAATGTTGATCTTTACTTTACTACTAATATCAGCCATACGAACGGACACGCCGGATAATAAGATGCACAAGAAATATCAAAGGCCCGGGAATACACCTCATTTGTGTGAGTGAGAGTGAACTCTTTCGTATATAGCGGCTAGCTAAACATAGCAAAGAGGAAGGAAGCGCACACATTTGGAACCAAATAAAATAGGTGTTCAATTTGCCACACCTATATTTCAGTGAACTCTTGACTCCGGGTTAAACGAAAACACGGGGGAGTGTACCTCCTGTACCCTACTGGGAAACCCCCATTCTACTGCAAATCAATCTGGCCAAAAGATCTGCTAATGATAAAATAATTAGAAGATGCAGCTGCAGTCTTTCAAGGTAACTTTGTAAATAGATGACCTCAGAACATCTAAAGCAGAAGTCAGAACTCAAATTAGAAGGCATACGAGAATAGAGCGTGGGTTGGTTATAGGCCAGGATGGATAGCCGTCGGACACGTTTAGGATCTGAGGCCCCAAAAGACAAGGGAAGTGCAAGCCAACCATTCCGACAGGCATTAGACCCTTGAGGACAAATAGCTGGTCGAAAAAGACCAAAACACCAGCCAGTTTAAAATCCAAATGATAAAGGAAATTATCCTCTACTGAAGTCTGCTAATCAAACTTTAAAAAAGTTGTATGCCAACCCTTTTTACGAATACAAATACATCTTTTGTCTAATACCTGAATATGTTGTGTAAGTCCTCCCTTAGAGGCAACACAAACTCAGATATCCTTGTCGCGAACAGCATAAGCATTCCCTCGATGGTAGCGATATCCTACTTCGTCCATATTTAGCCAAGGTTTTCCATTGACCCTCTTTTTCATGTATATCGTATACAGCCACACAGAATTAAGCTACATACATCAACAAATCAGCACATGCTGTAATATAATGACCTTTGTACAAGGTCAACAGAGCAACCAAAACTATGGTACAAACAGACCTAAAGATACATCCTTAACAGTTGGCCTGCATCTGAACTCATCGAAACACTGTTTTAACAACAACAGGTCAGTAGGTTATAAAGTGGTGCTGGTAATAACTTTTCTTTTTGGTTCAATTATAAAAAATCCCTAGGTAACTACTGTGGGCTATTTCAGCAAACCCAAAAGGGAGCTTCCCAACGGAGGTCCGACTAATGAGTGCTGAACTCTCTTAATGAAGTTACAGCAACAGTCGAAATGCGTGCAGAGCGCAAGAGAATTCAGGGAACGGAGGCTAGTATTTACAGTAGGGTAGAGTACACAGTGTGCTGATAAGGCTGGGTAAAGGGCAAAATCTCTCTGGACTTTTATTTTCACCCTCCAAAAATGTTTTATTCATTTTTTTGGTCATGTTCCACAATTGCAATCATTTTTTCCTTAATGAAATGTGTGTGCCCTTCATATTTGACAAACATGCTGCACTTTCAACTGTTCTAAAAGGAGGTCTTCCAAGAGGTTGGTTTTACCTACATCCAAGTACCTGCATCAGGCATTTGCGTGATGCAGCTTATGATGATCAACTGTATTCCAAGAATGCCTTTATTGGGCCTATGAATGCTAATTCTAATGTCTTCATCTAAATGACAAGCCCCCAACCGTTGGATGAGAGATATGCTGTGGGGTTGCCAACAGAGAGTGTCTACTGATACTGTGTCTGATGAGATCAAGTACAGACCAATATTTCCTGATTGTCAATGATTCTACAACTAGTAAACCCAAGCAAGTTGATATGATATAACCAGCCAAGGACAAATAACAGTTAATCTCAAAGGGCTTCCCAGGCCATATATGATAAGAAAATACTCCCTTGATTATCGAGAGAGAACTAATCTGCCGAATTATTCTGAACGCCAAATATATAATACGTTTTCTATAGAATCTATTTGTGCATATCTATCAAAAATTTGAAAATAATGAAATAGGCCAATTGTAGTGGTCATGCAAAAATTAAGGTTTTAAGTCAGCAAAGTCTGGGTTCTGGGGTTATGATGAGCCCTTATTTATAGTAATGGACGCCAGTAAAAGTAAGCATGACCTGATCTATTCTTGGAGGTAAGAACCCTCCCCACTCTGCAGGCTGGAGCTCACAAAAGCATGAAGAGAGTTGGATACATGCTACGGACACAAACAACAACAACAGATGGTTCAGACCATACGTTGCGGCAATGAATTTCATGCAATAAAAGAGAGACAGGTTAATCACTGCTGCTGATTCTTCTGTATAATCCCCATTGTTTCTGAGGATCTCCGCATAAACATCTGTCATGGGATACAGGATGTGTGTACAACTGTCCAAATGGAACAAAGTCCTATACATAAAACTGTTATGAAAAATTCGGGGAGCTTCAGTTACTGACCCAAAAGAACAGGAGGCATTCAGTCAAATTATAATATGTTTGAATATTGTAAAATATGCATGGAAATAGCTGCCTATACCAAAGTAAAGACCTGGACAGAAGTATCCAAACCACAAAATGAGGGAATGTTTATAATATGCAACATAATAATTCGCAACATAGGATGACATTTCCGTCAACTGTCAGAATGGATAGTTGTATCAATGTTGAGAGATGTTTTAGGCTGAATTCTGTATCTGGGACAATCTTGTTATAATCCATTACATCATATGCTTAGCTAGCTAGCCTAAGTGCAGCTTCCTAGGCTTCAATGACGCGGATATCCAATGAAACAACTTACTATTAAAGAGTAGGATGTAAATCCATAACTATAGTGCGTAGACCCATTGTGCATTGTATGTGTTATACATTTAAAGTTGGGCAAGTTACTTCGTTCTTTTTATTAATCACATCCACTCTTTATCACGCGGCTCCTGAAATATGCAGGGCTTTGGTGGACCCAACTGTAAGCAAACCAGCAGTCGTTATTTTGAACACAGCAAAGCTCACACACACACTCGACATATAGTGGAGACATTGTATTGTACACAGAGCTTTGTGGGGGACTTCGCGTCCACCCCGAGTTCACTAGTAAAGCACCACTTACACAACGCAACGAATGCCATTACTAACATGTTATGACGTCGCCCATTGTGCAACTACTCCACACAAACAGATAGGTTCCCCTTTCGAAAAGTTTCACATTTTGTCAACCATTCGTTTGGACAAACGGGGGGAATTCAAAGGCAACGTCAACTTATCCCAACCGAGCCCATGAGAGCGAATGTCAAGCTAGCTCAGCGAGTCCCGACGTTCAGTACCCCCCCCCCCCCCCCTTAACACAGCCACGGTGTGCTACCCTGGTGGTTCACGGTCCACGGTACGAACGTGTCCGGGTCTAGTCAAGGAATACAAGTTCAGTCAATTGAAAGAGTCATGTTTAAGAAAGCTCGAAAGGAGAGCAGGGCTTGTTGGCCATGTAGCTAGCTGGCCACATGCTGTCGCCTGATCTGCCATGCTGGCTGATCCACCAAAGTCACTTGACCACATTCACCTACTTTCCGCTTATTCGGAAACCAACGCAACATTCGCGGGCCCACGTTATTTGTCAAACGGCGAAGAATATATGTTGGAATACTCACGATGAAGCGCACTTTTTCGTGAAGCGGTAGCGCGAAAAACAAAAGTGAGTGCGGGCTATTGAGATGTCTGTCTCGCACAATGTCAGAGATCAGATCAGCAGCTGCTTCCTCCATGCACGCAGCGCGCAGATCACAGCGCGCACAGCAACGCTACCAAACCCCTCGCCGTAGCCATGGCAACAAACCCACTCCAGCCAATGAGAACCCCTCCCATTCTATATCCCCTGGCAACTGCCGCAACGGAGAAGCTCAGCGAGCGCGCACGCCATCCTACTTTGCAACGTGCAGTGTGTGTGCTGTGCATCGCTTTCACCTTTTTTTTCCCCACCAGATGCGAACGGCTTCCACAACAAATCAGTCGTTCTGTGCTACTTTTTTCAGGGATAGTTATGTTTAAAATGTATTCGTACAAAATATGGTTGGGAGTCAACGAGGGCCATAGATTGATATTAAGGGGCCGTTTGATATTTAAACCCTGTAAGTAGGCTACTAAACAAAGCCACGTTTATTCACACCAATAGCCCAGGCGTACATAAAGGACGGGCTGGCAGTGGAACCACACCCATATTCATGACGTTGACGGACCCTCCTCTGGGCCCCTTCTAAAGTAAACAGCGATTCTGCCAAATTCATCTTTGCTGCTGATAGCAATTACAATTTCATGCGACTTATTTGCAGTGCCAGCTACAAAAATATTCGAACCAGATACATTAAATGACAGACACCACTATGGTTATTTTTAATTAAAGTCTAAACAGAAGTTGCATGATCAACCTGTTCGGTAGCTGATGTTTGCATGGGAGAATTTGCTTTCCTGCTGGGGGTGTTCTCTGAGTTCAGCTGTAGAATGCAAGGTGACTTCACACCTAACTGTAATATTCACAGAAGGGTGATGCCTTACCACTCCACGCATACGACAATCGGCCGTAACTGTATTGGGATTGTTGTCAAGTCTCCTCCATTCCAATATGCATTCATTCATTCTAAATGTTTACACACCATTTTTTATTATTACTGGAAACATGCATTTATTTTACGAAACTTTGTCAGTGATCCTCTTTTGCCCTAAACATCAGTAAAGCAGACTGTTATGCAGATTGAATAATGTTATAAATGTCTCTATTGTGTGCCTGCATAGTTAAATATAAAAAAAAATAATAATAATGACTCCTCCAAGCTGCAGAACAGGGTTCAAGTATGATTGTTGTGAACAAGGTAATGGCATCATACGCACGGCCATCATTCTCTGCTCAATCCGATCTGCTTATTCACTTTAACTGTGTTTGCAGGTTGCCCTTTTTCCCCCACAATTTCCATGCACAAAGACCTATTCTTAGGCCCAACAAGCGTTATAGACTGTGCCCCATTTTCCTTCCAGAATCACTCCTCGGGATGATGAAGTTGCATAGCCAGCAAATGAAAGAGGCGAGCTAGAAACAGCAATCACCAAGGTAACAGAGCCGAGCGAGGATGCCTTGGAAAGACAGACCCATTAGTCTCTGTGTCTGCAATGGTTCTAATCTGATTTCAAAACCGTTAGGCCAGAACAACCTGCCCCACTGCCCACCATCACCAGTGTTTATTATTGAAGACCACGACTACGATCACATAACACACAGTCCACACCGGCCTGCTAATAAACCACACAATTCAAAATGTGCTTTTAATTCTGTAGCATGAATCCACAGCAAGAGAGAAAGGGAAGAAGAAGAAGAACCAGATTAACACGTTCAGAGTAAAAAAAAGTGGTTAAAAGATGCAGTGGAGCCAGGGATAATGAATAAAGCGTTTCCAGGGAAACATTTAAAAAACAATGTAGAAGAGACACGGCAGTGTGTAAAGAGGGTTTGATTTTGAATAATTAAATTATAGACTAAAGGGCAAGTTTGTTCAGCGCAGTTAAAGTGGCAGCGGCTGAAGCAGAGGCGAGGAACTGATGGAGGGCGCTGCGAGCGTGCATGAATGAGGTGGCGGTGGCGGCCTGCTCAGAGTATGCAGCCCGTGGTGGCACAGTGGTCAGGAGGCCTGCTGCTTTAATGGTCCATAAATCTGTGTGGCCTGGCTGGTCCGGTGCCGCCCCAGCGAGACCCTCTCATGCAGAAAATGAATCAGGCCATTTTTTACGAAGAGCAAGTGTCGGAGCTGTGCTGCCGGCGAGCCGATAAGAGGCTGCGACTCGCGTGCGGCACTCCATTCCAGCCCCGGACTCCAGCTCATAAACCTCTCTATTAGTGACAGCTCCTGTTTGTTTGATGCTCCATCCTTTGCTTCCTTTGCAACCTCCCTTTCTTTCTGCTGTTCCCTGATTTGGTCCCTCCTCCTCTTCATCACCCTGTTCTGTCATGGCACCTTACTAAACTCTGCGGAACAGGCCACTGACATGAAGCCTCTCGGGTGATGGAGAGGTTGAAATGAAACAAGGCGACAGTTAAGCTGTCGTGTTCTGCTTGAGAAGGATGGCTCAGCGTGGTACAGTGGATGCATGCCCTCTAAATCTGGCTAATTGTGTCGCGTACACAAACAAATACACAAGGCTGGGATGCAATGCTGAATTTTATTTAATATTTGAAGTACAATTTAAATATTTCACTTCACTTCTGGTTTTGGAAACAGTAAACAGCAAACATATAGTGAATACGTTGTCCTGTGATTCACTGGGCCTAGTCCATGCCCTTCAACAGCTACCCGTAAGTTATTTCAGATGCTGACCCACTATCTCCAGCAGAGAGGATGGGTCTCCTGCTGGAGACATTTCTAAACTGATAAAACGTTTTTTAAACGGATATAATTAATGTTGAAATGCATCGATGTCTTCCTCTAACTGTTGCAAACAAGTCGTTTTGCAGTCGTGAGACACTTAAGTAAATAAATGTTGCGCCAGAAGATCAGAAGTCAGTAAGCGCACTGACTAGAACCGGTTTAAAGAACAAACAAAAGAACTGTTCCTTTTTAACAAGAACAACAAAATGTTGTTCATGTCATGTTCAATAGTATTGCCAAATTGCTATGGAAACACAATATTTCCTGATGCCCTTTCTAACTGAAAACCAGGTGTGGTTAACTTGATTTAAATGCAGGCAGCACCTTTTTCTGTTTTTCTGGTTTGTTTTCCCTGGAGGTGCTCCTGTGTCTGGCCGCCTGTTTATATTCAATGGCAGAGTGTTTGCCTACTGGAGTTCTTTGTTTGAAAGCCCTTTTTGCTAACCAGGCTTTATGAATTGTGTCAGCAGTCTATAGTTGTCTCTTATCTCTAGCTTGATAAGTGCCTCGGTTTTATGCAGAGGCAATGCCATTCTTGATGCGTCTGAAGAGCAATGATTGTCACGGCCGCCAAACAAATACGCAGTAATTTTGTGTTGATTCAGCTTATTTGTTGAGTTCAGATAGGTCAGATATTGTGCAAACACTGTAAAGTATCAGTTATTCCCCACACATACTGAAATGCAAGGATCTTAAGGTAAAAAGTCAATGCAGAAAAACATTTCTGACTCTAAAAAGGATGGATGAATACAGTATATATCTACATTATTACAAATTACTGTTATTACTGTTAAGAGCAATGCTTAGGAAACCGTTTTAGTTGTTATCAGACCTTGCAGACGATAAATGCTGTAATCATTAAAGCATCACAATTTATGCAGATAATTAATTGGTAAAATTTTTCCTTATTGTAATTAATTCCTTGAAAAACTCAACCAAACACAATTGAAGGTTGCTCTTTTCCCCTTCTTTTAAATTCTAGCAGCAGTTTTTAGGTATTATGTCTGCTTTGCCTCTATTGACCAATGTGATTAGCATTTCTTTGTTGTTTTAAGCACAATAAAGCTCCATGGGTCCCTTATAAAGCCCTGCAAATGGCCCTGCTATACAACACAACGCACAAGGGGCCAATTGAATTAGGCCATTGATCTTGGGGTGTGCTATTGCCAAGCTAAATTTTGTTATTCACTCCTAATGACTGCTCCTTGCGGGCAAATGAACAGTTTCGGAAGTCAGTTAACCAAGAGGCGGAGTAGGATAGCGGGGAAAACACAATATTCTCTATCCCTAACCATCCCATGCATATTTAAAAACATCATTTATTAATTATGGGTGGTCATGACCTGTCTCCAGTTGAAGATTTGACCAACGCCCTCACTGCAAACCACGGCAACCCCGTGCTGATTATTTCTTACATCTACACACCCCTCATCTTTCATCACATCTTAATTACCCTGCTATGTCCTCGTCACAGAGTCCACGTTATCTTCCAGGACAATAGTAGCCTTGTGGCTGCAGAGACGTTGTTTGGCACCATCAGCTCCATGGTTTATTACGCCATGTGTGAGACTTAGCAGCGCTTCAAAAGGCAGGGATGGTGGCGTGTGCATGCATGCCTGGACGCCCCCACCTGTCTACCTGTGCATGTCTGAGTGCAGTGCACAGTTTTCACTCTATAAACTCTATAAAAACCACCAAAAGGCAGCTTCCATTGAAAGAGACCATTTGACATTATCATCTTCCATGTATCAAATGTTACATTTACATTAACATACCGATTGCTGCATGCTGGGAGTTGGCTTCAACTCGTGATTGGTATTTCTTTGGGTGGTCGGTGTGAGAGAGGGCTGTTGGTGTGTACCGTTGACGGCACAGATATCCCGCTGTCTTCTCTGCGTCCCCGGGCCCATAATGGAGTTAGAGTGACCTGGAGCTGGAGGGCGGTGTGCACCCCTTGCCGTGTCTATGGGGATCCTGGTCGTGTGGCTGTAAGTGGGCACAGGGGCTGCCCTGCCTCCCTGTGCCTGGCTAAGCACGGGGTAATGAAGCATGGTAGAGGACAGGGGAGAGAGGAATGGGTCATGGTCCCTGTTTTCCGATGCAAACAGGGCCGCCGCTAATGACGCTTTCTTCTATGGCCGTCGCCACGTTTCCTGTTGTTAATTGTGGTTATTGCTGCGCCTTTGCTTAATCGCAATCACTTGGTGCGGTTCTTTAAACGTGGAGGATGTCCACTGACATCCTGTCCCATTTTGCTCTGCTAATGGGTTGACTGAGGATGTTGGGCTTGAGTCATCTTCCTTTCTTACCTTAAAGCAATTGGTTGTGCACGGCGTGCACACCTAAGGTGTCTCCTCAAGGTGGACGCGTTCTTATTTTAAAGGGTGACTCGACTAATAGAATAAGAGGATATTATCCCACTCTGGTGGAGACTAAAATGTGTAATAAATATTAGGATCGTATTCTTTTCGGGTTGAAGGAGAATGTCATCACAAGGAATCTGACGGAGAGGAATCATTACCGCTTACGGAGCACAGAGAACCAAACGGAGTCATCCTTGGACTAGAGACCTCAGACAAATCTGATATCTCTCAGGCTTCAGATTGCCTGTGTGCATCAAGTGACCCATTCCTAGATGACACTGGGCTGGGTTTCAGCACTACACTCCTGTCCTGGAAAGGAGAAGGTGTGATGTACTTGTTCCAGGTCTTACAGTATTGGCGCAGGCTGTGTCCAGCTTTATGGACGTTGGGCTCCATGCACCATCTGTGCCCAACCTGCAGTGGCAGTTTCAGTCCCGTGAACAAGGACCAATGGGGGGGGGAGCTGAGAGAGATGAAGAGAAGGAGTAAAGGAGAAAGAGGAGGAAGAGGGGAGGGGGGGGGTTGCCTTTGTGTTGCCATAAAGCTGTTTCCCCTTCTCCTAGCAACGGCCTTCCATTTCCTTAGTTTTTGGGCCGCATGGTTCTCCTGTTCACTCGCTTACTCTCACTCTCTCTCTCACAGACACACACGCACACGCACACTCCCCCTCTTTCTCTTACTCTCCCTCATCCACTCTATCTGACTCTCTCCCCCTCTCTCTCTTTCACTGTCCTATTTATGGTAATAAGCCATCTGCCCTCTCGGTAACAGCCGCCCAAATATGGGCGGGGCTAGAGGGTGCGTGTGCAGGGGCTGGGGGTCTGACAGACAGGACACTGAGACAAAGACACTTATGCTGTTATGTCTGCCGTTGTCCCAGTGGATGCCTTCAGACATATGCAGGACTAGAGAGAAGATGGTGGTTTGGAAACAGGTTATCCACGACTCAAAATATCTCCATGAGACTCAACGCTATGCTATACAAGGAAGAGGTTATTTCAAAGTTTTAAATCCATCAATGTGTGGGCAGTCATTTTGACACAATGAAAACGGTAGACGTCTGGTGAGAGAGCAGGAAGAGGAAGTGATTGCAGTTAAACGAGACTGTGTCGGTCAGACTTGGCGACATGGAAGACTGGTGGGCACAACAGCCAATCCAAAGGCACTGGTTCTCAAAAGACCTCTGTTGCCACTGGATACTCGAAGAGTTACCAAGCCAACACATGTTCCTCACTATCATATCATCGACATGCTGTGTTATAACACGGCAGGTTGCATTTGGGTTTGTTTTTTCTTTCTTACATGGATAATGTTATCCAGTCCCATTGGTTTAGATATCCTATAATAGTAGTAAACGTAAAAATTTTCGGGCCTGTAGGCTAAAGTCTTTTTTATTATTATGAAAAGTGTTTATGGAAAAAAAGCTCAACTGCTCTAACAGATAAATAATGTAATAAATCCCTACAAGAAGTCACCTATTGAGTAGATAAAAACGTGATACTACCCCATACAAAATAATACTAGGCGATGTATAAAAAGGAAGACAGTTTTTTTATTTATTCATAAAAAGGCCAACCATAATTCCCTTTAGTAAACTCCTTAAAACAACGGTGTGTCCTTAGATAACTCTAGAGACATGACTTTTGACTCCTCCCCTCGTAAGGTCAACGGCCACTAGCCCTAACTGTCAGACCGACAAACCCCCAGATGGGTTAATGGCCACCGAGCCACAAAGCACAGATGGCCCCACTAGTGTGGATGGTGGCAGTCTTCAGTACATGAGGTAATACATTATAAAGGCCGGCAGATACAATTGAATTAAATGTGCCAGGGCCAGAAATCAGAGTTAGATCATTGTCTCTTCTGAAAAGTCATGATGACACTGCCACCTTAAGGCATTCATGAGAAACACTAGTTAATTTGACCTAGTCCCTTTTCCTTTTATCCAACGAAAACGAAGTCAATTTAGAATCATACTTTCTATAAGTGAGGGTATATAATCTCCCTGTCCTTTGCACAGCATGTTATATGGTACTTGTGGTAGCAGTCCGTAGTTTGGATCCAGAAAGTTAACTATGTCTTTCATGTATGCCTCACATGAGAGCTCTGGACTTTGAAATCAATAAATCAATTGAAATATCTTAAAAGATCCTATTAGGATAAACATCCCATTGACGTGAACAGAGGAATTTTTTTTGGAGACAAAGCACCATTTACTGACCATCTCGTTTATGCAGTGGATGTATAATAGGTTGCAGGAGAGACATCTAGTGGACATATAGACTACAGTGCAGTTACAGGGTTTTAAAATATAGTGTAGGTTTCTCCCTTGGCGCATAAGACCAATATGAAACCTAATAAATATCAAGCTTGATTTGTATTAATCTGGTCAAATGATCAGCATATTATCCCATTTAAGTCATTAACCCTAACCAATGAATTCACTTGATTGATAGAATAACATGCATCGTTGCACACCATTTTTATAATTATCCAATTCAAGAATTTTAATTAAATTGGATGAAGGACACCAATGAGTGGTGATAGAGATGTGATACTTTGACAGTTGCGTGTGAAACAGAAGGCTGCACATGTGATGGCCGGCCACACTTTATTTTTACTAGGCTATTAGTAGGCCTATCCATACTTCAATGTGTATCACAAAACACTGACCAAACACAGACTGCTCTGGTTCTGCCACTGCAGTTTGATACATGGAGGAATTGTCACACATTGTATCCAGCCACTCCTAGTGACAAAGAAGTCAACCTTTGCATAAGCTATGTAATCACAGGTGTTCCTATACGTTATCCTACACCCATGGTCTATTATTTTCCTCATGGTAGGGCAGTCGTCGTTTTATTTTGATCAGTGACGTAACGACGGAAGGCCGTCCCATGTGATGCAGTTGTGGCAAGAGCAGTCCGTTAGCCTCCATGGTCTGTGCTGCTCGTCTTGTTATGGCTCCTCCTGCTATAGCATAACAGCAGCGGCGGAACAGGCGCAGGGGTTAGGAACCGAACCACATATTTGTTTTCCCCTTTTTGGTAACGGAAAAGGTGGCGGACTGCGCAATGTTTAAGAAAAAGGCATATTAGCTAGTGTGCCCCGCTTTGTCTCTGCTGCTGCGAAGGGTTAGACATTTCTTCAAAGATTAATAACCCCCCCAAATGAACTCCGTCAGAGCAAGTAGCAGAAGACCCAGGCGAGTGTCCAGGCCGCGCCCGGTAGAGCCGGAAAGGAATAACCAGGAAAGAGGTAAAGTGGACCCGTATCTTAACCAGCATCCACTCCACATTGCATGTACTAGGCGTCCGTGTCAACGTTTTGGCCCGGGCGTGACATTGTTGCCCTATTTGTTTTGTATCAAACCCCAGACAATAGCAGCCTTACGCGGTAGACGGCTCTCAGGAAACACCGCGGCTTGTGTCTGTACCCAGCGCACAGGCCGCGCTTTGTCTGGCTGGCTCTTCTCACTGCTCCAGCTCCTTATCTTCTCAACTATCGCCCTGCCCGCATTCAGCGCTTGCTTCACCTTCAAGCGTCAGTCTCCCACTTTCCCCAGATATCATTTGTCTTCAAACATGTCTGTCAAATGCGCTGAGGGGGAAACGCCAGCCACATAACGTATGTTTGCTATCCGTATCCCCCGTGCTAACATGCTAATCAGCATACCATATGACGCCAGTCTCCGGCATGGTTGTGGTCCCTTATAAATGTCAACGTTGTACGCGTTTGATTGACATGGTCACGGGTTGGTCAATTTTCCTGTACATCAAGAGCAGAATTGCATGTTTTTTTTGCAGAGAGCAGGACGACACGCGTGGAATATACAATGTGTACACCGATCTCCTTAAAAGTAAACAAGCTGAATCGTACGGTGCGGTCCCCCTGGTTTCCACCGAGTCCCCCCCACATCCCCGGCTGAAGGATCGCTAGATCTCATACACATTAAACAGCTGTTCGACCAAACACAGGAATAGCAATCGAAACGCTGCCTATGTGAGTTACCATGTGACGTTAATGCAGCGCAATGTAAACGTTACGACGTGTAAAGACTTGGTCATCAATTAACATAACTTATGTTAATTGTTTCCCAAATTAATGCTGGATACATCATTTTCTCGCTCCAGCGCGTTTTAACCTGAGCTCGAAATATTAATATTGCATCTACCTCCTCATCGTTACAATTATTTTGCCGACGCTTTTGTCCAAAACGACTTTTAATTAGTGGAGGGAATGGCATGTAACGTTAGCTTAGGACCACAGGTGGGAATCTACCTTCATGGTTAATGCACTAGCGGTTTGAGCCATCGAATTGTACAATCATCTCCACTTTTTCGTTTTGGTAGTGATGCAATCCACCATTTCACATTTTATACAGTATACTATGTTATCATGTATGTGCATGGCACGCATGCATGCTCAGCCTAGGGTTCAAAAGGCTCTGCTCATTGTTGTTAAGAGTGTTGCCACAGTGCATTGGGATCTTTGCTGATTGAGCTGGACAAGTCAGGTCTCTGGTGTTTGTAGTGGTTACTGGTCTAGTAGCCTGGGAGTCATGTGCAACCAAAGCAACAAGCACTGTCTGCGTCCCTCACCTGGGGTAACTGGTAGCCGACAGCTCATCCCTTCCTCCTCAAACCTTTACAATAATGGCTTATTCTCAATCAAAAGGTGATTCCTTGTTGCGTTTGTATGGTATTGTAAATATATATTTTTTGTGAAGGATTTAGGAACATTATGTTTAATTGGAATAGTAAATGTACGTATATTTTGCTGCTTGATGCTGTTTGATTATTGGCCTTTATAGTTCTTTAAATGCTTAAGAGTAGATTTGTCATTTATGGGTAATATTGATAAGGTTCTGTATGTTGAATGATAAAAGCCTGTGTGTGTGTTCCCATTCTAACATACTTGAGTAACGATGAAACATAAGAGGGAATGAAAATAGCTTGAGTGCATGTGATGAAAAATGAATTTAGACTGTTCAAGTAGGCTGGTCAAGTAGAATTATACAACACTGAAGACGTACGAGTTTTCAAAAAACAAGCGTCTGATTGGAGAGATTTCTGAAGTAGTCTGAAGCTCTGCATCAAAAGCATTGTTCTGCTAAAATTAGAGCTATGCATCCATCAATCTAAACCACGCTTATGAAACAATATTTGCCGCGCATGTCAGAAATGGTTGTCTTATTGTGTTCATTTTTTATTTATTTTTAAGATGAGGACGTTCCTGCAGATATGGTCGCAGAAGAATCCGGTCCAGGAGCTCAGAACAGTCCCTACCAACTTAGAAGGAAGTCTCTACTACAGAAGAGAACAGTGTGTCCAGCCAAGGCCAACATGGAGGTATGACATCTCAAACCCAACTGACAGGGGTCTTTGGTACATTCAATTGAGTGAACCACACAAAGAAAATCATGCAACCAATCAGTTTTGTTATCGTGAATCATATGTTGAAAAACTAGGGTGAACCTATTGTCAATCCTGCAAATAATTAATGTATCAGACAATGCCTTATTTAATCTAGAAACATGCTTCTCCTCATGCAGGGTGCTTCCACATCCACCACTGACAACTTTGGGCATCGAGCAAAGCGCCCCAGAGTCTCGGGAAAGTGTCAAGATTTATCAGGTAATCAGAAAGAAAACAATCATCTTTTGACGAGAAAAACTTAGAAAAACGAATGCATTCATACGTGCATAGAATATAGCAACCACAAGGTTACTATATTCATTGTGACCATACTATACTCATTGTTATATAGTTACCATAAGGTTACTATATTACATTTTTCCGGTCCAAAAAAAAAGGATGTTCCACGACAAACCGCCTGTAATTTAGTTCTCCAACTCACGCACCTGCAAAGCTCTCGTAAAGTAGGCGCCTCTAACGACGGTGTGTGTGTGTGTGTTCCCCACAGCGCCAGCAGAGCAGTACCTCCAGGAGAAGCTCCCGGACGAGGTGGTGCTGAAGATCTTCTCCTACCTCCTGGAGCAGGACCTTTGTCGCGCTGCATGCGTGTGCAAGCGCTTCAGCGAGCTGGCAAACGACCCAATCATCTGGTGAGACCCCCTGCCCCCCCCCCCCCCGGTCGGCAGTGCTGTTATTATAATCACATCTCCATCAGTTGTTAATGGGCTGTTACTCACCATCACTGCGGATTTCTGTGTGATGGATGATGGATAAGACATCATCGAGTTTGTTAATGTCCCATCGTAAGACATGTTATATTATGAGGGCCATTAGCGTTCATTAGTTGTTTTATGGGAAATGTTGGTAGCGGTCAATTGTGTTGTTGTTTTTTGAGGTATAAAAATTGTATGCAAGTAATGTTCCGACTAGTTCTTGAGTTTATCGACGGAACTAATACAATAATTTAAAATGTGAGGTGCTATTGGTTTAAGTAAAATAAGCATGTGAACTCTATAAGCAAAAAGTCTTGTTATTCATGCCTAAGGGCTAGAAACGATCCTTTAGGTTTAAAAGTGCAGTTCCAGATTAAATATGTTGCTGCTGTCAATATTCAGAGCCTAAACCCTGTCTATGCTGCATTGCAGGAAGAGGCTTTACATGGAGGTTTTTGAATACACACGTCCTATGATGCACCCAGAGGCAGGGAAGTTCTTCCAGATCAACCCAGAGGAGTATGAACAACCCAACCCTTGGAAGGAGAGCTTCCAGCAACTGGTAATGAGCCTTGCTTATGCATGCTAATTCCCCACCACTTAAATTCAACTTAATGCATGGAGGTAGTCCTTCGATTACAGAAGAACCCTTACAACGCAAGAGATCGTCTTTGTTTGCTATTGAGTCTTTTATAGTATTATTTATGTGCTGCTGTGTTGAAGGTTAATATTCAGCCTTAAACCATTTGGGGTTTTTAAACGTGGAACATTTCCATCCACTGCTGTAAAAATGTCAGATAGATCACAGGAAACTACACTGCCCTTGATAGTAACAGATGGTAGTCATAGCCACTATAAAGCTTTTGCCTGCACTATGAAATATTAGGTTCTTGTGCCAAATACAGCACATTGTTAATGAAGACATTGATGCAGTTATTAATTCCCATTCATTCATGGATTTTAATACACTTTAGCCCAGTCACCATTTCGGTTAGTTTATAGCAGTTGTTAAACACTTGACTACTTTTATTAGGGTAAATTTACTACAAATAAAGACGCCCATTACACCCTGTTATCCTTCTGTTGCAACAATTTCAATCCAATTCCTTATGGAATGTGCATTATTCACCATATTACCTTTCTCCTTCACAGTACAAGGGAGCGCACGTAAAGCCAGGCTTCGCTGAGCACTTCTACAGTAATCCCGACCGATACAAGGGACGAGAGAGCATGCTCGTAAGTGACCACTTCTTTAGCGGTGTGTGTTCTTTCCCATGTCACCGCGAGTCACCCAGCGAGACTAGCTTCAGCAAATTTTTCATTTTAAATATTGCAATTAATCAACGGTGCATCCCTTGTTCCTAATAATTCCCGGCGTTCCCTTCAGTACTACGACACCATCGAAGACGCCCTGGGCGGCGTGCAGGAGGGCCACTTCGACGGCCTCATTTTCGTCCACTCCGGCGTCTACACGGACGAGTGGATCTACATCGAGTCGCCCATCACAATGGTTGGCGCCGGTACGTGTATCAGAAGAACACCGTCGCCCCCCTCCCCCCCCTCATCAACTCCCCCCTGTGCGTGCTTTCAAAGGGGTCCCTGTGTTCCCTCTGACACCTCCTGCGTCTCTGACTCCACAGCCCCGGGGAAAGTAGCCGACAAAGTGGTCATTGAGAACACCCGCGATTCGACGTTTGTATTCATGGAGGGATCCGAGGACGCGTACGTCGGATACATGACCATACGGGTAACCACGCTTTTATTTATTAATTTGTTTATTTTTCATGTTACTGAAAAGGTGTTGGTTACGTCCAGTCAAAGAAATGGTTTTGTGATCCTTATCGGTCGACGCGTTTGTCTCTCTGTCGTAGTTCAACCCCGATGATAAGTCTGCCCAGCACCACAACGCACATCACTGCCTGGAGATCACGGTCAACTGCAGCCCCATCATAGACCACTGCATCATTCGCTGCACATGCACAGGTAACGTCTTCACGCACAAACCCGCTGACCTCATGGGGAACGATCCAAAACACTTCCATTTGTCAGAGCTCAGGCCATTTACAAGGCATCTCCTGCGGGAACTAAAAACGCCTGCTTATCAATCATGCATTGCAATTTCAAATCTAGACATCTCAAGCATCAAGCCTTCAACGGTGGCTAATGTTGGACTGGGTGTACAACCTTTCTAGAGGTGATAAAACTAATGTCTCCCTGGCGCTTTCAGTTGGGTCGGCAGTTTGCGTGAGCGGCCAGGGTGCCTTTCCCACCATCAAGCACTGCAACATCAGCGACTGTGAAAACGTTGGCCTCTACATCACTGACCATGCACAGGTAACGACCGTGACTTCACACGACGCAGTACCCATCCCCATAATTCAGCCTTGGTATTGGAAGCTGAAGAACACGGGACTGACGGAGAACACGGTATTGAATACGTCTGAAGCTGCGACACGTTACCCGCTGAGTACTCACTGATCCCCCCCCCCCCCCCCCACCCCCAGGGCATGTACGAGGACAACGAGATCTCCAACAACGCGCTGGCGGGCATCTGGGTGAAGAACCACGGCAACCCCATCATCCGACGGAACCACATCCACCACGGCAGAGACGTGGGGGTGTTCACCTTCGACCACGGCATGGTACGGCTCAAAGTGCTCCTCCTCCTAGCCTGTTAGGCGTAGACTTGAGCCGGACTTGATTGATTATTTGTTGTTTCTACTAAAGCAAATGCAAACTTTCATTCACTCCTTTTGACTTGAACTTCTTTTTAGGACAACAGAGATTCATTATTTTTGTAGGTTTATCTATTATCGGTCCTTTTGAAAATCTATTAATGTCAAGGAAAAATTTTAATGTCAAGAAAAAAAAAATATGATTTAGTTTTTTATAATTTTGCACAAAAGCTTTCATGTGATTTGGTACTAAAGCGATGTTTGCGTACCGCAGGGCTACTTCGACAGCTGCAACATCCACAGGAACCGCATCGCGGGCTTCGAGGTGAAGGCGTACGCCAACCCCACGGTGGTGTGCTGCGAGATCCACCACGGCCAGACGGGCGGCATCTACGTCCACGAGAAGGGCCGCGGGCAGTTCATCGACAACAAGATCTATGCAAACAACTTCGCCGGCGTGTGGATCACCTCCAACAGCGATCCCACCATAAGGTTAGTGTGGCTCATCATAACGTTTCCATGTGTTCAATATTACTCTTCTATTGTACTTGTCTATTCGGGTTGATTTATTTTACTTAAAGGTTGTATCAGGGATTCTAGGAAACATAAATGATCACATTCATCTGATCTTTCCTCACGACCGCTTGCTGCCTGCCCCATAAGCAGGCCGTCAAAAAAACCCCGTCCCTTTAGGCAGCCTGTGCTCTGAGATCGTACACCAAAACAAATGGTACTACCAACACCTCAACCAAAATAAATAGTATTCCAACCAATCACAGACAAGGGGCGGGTGTTGTGGGGCTTTGCGCTGCGTTCATGATAGTTTTTATTGGATGCACGAAACCCAGAAGGGAGGGGCGAGCTGGCTCTGTTTGTTTGGGATCTCGCTTCAAGTACCAACAGAAGAGACGTCACCCGACATCGCTGATACACCTTTAATCGACCCGACTTTTATTGATATTCTATTAGGCACCGGTGTCTGCATTAAGGCCTTCTCCCTACACTTTGTTACTCTATTGCTTTTATTCGTATTTATTTTTTATTTATTTTTTACCATCGCTGCACACACATTTAATTTGCAATAACGATCAAGCCAACAAATGATTGTTGGGGCAATGTGAAAGCCCTTTTCTTTAAAACCACCTCCTCAACCTCGGTGTCCGAAAGCGTTCCTGTCTGACGTGCGCTCTCCCTGACGTGCGCTCTCCCTGACGTGCGCTCTCCCTGACGTGCGCTCTCCCACCGGCCTGCAGGGGCAACGCCATCTTCAACGGGAACCAGGGTGGAGTCTACATCTTCGGCGACGGCCGGGGCCTCATAGAGAGCAACGACATCTACGGCAACGCGCTGGCAGGCATCCAGATCCGCACCAACAGCTGCCCCATCGTCAGGCACAACAAGATCCACGACGGGCAGCACGGGGGCATCTACGTGGTGAGTGGGGCAGAACGACTTGGGGAAATAATCGAATTGTGATTATTAACGCCGACATCGCGATTGAGATTTGGTGTGCGTTCCTTATGTTCTGTATTATTCACTAAACAAGCAATAAATAATTCTATAGCATTACCAACACAACATTGGAAGCAGTCAACATATAAAATGCTGTTTCCTTTAGTCCAGGCCTATGTGTGGAGATGAACTGATGCATGAATTGATTATAACGTCTTTATTCAACTATTGAATTGTAAAAGAAAAATAAATACGAATCTCGCTGATCTCCAGTCAGTTACAGTAACAAATCCCCAAAAACCGCAGCCTTTGCGATTTGCAAATCGCGTTCTATTACATTGCGACGTTGGTTTGGATTAGATGAATCGTTCTGTCCTAGTGGGGAGTGTCATCCACACACTCATGCACACGGGCGACCGCCGGCATAGGATCGAACGGTCGGCTCGATGACCGAAAATGCAAATGGCGTGCGGTAGTCCGAGGCGTATCACGTTCACGGCGGCCCGCTGACTCTGTACCCGCCCCTGTGTGGTCTGTTCCCCCCCCCCCCCCCCCCGCAGCATGAAAAGGGCCAGGGGGTGATCGAGGAGAACGAGGTGTACAGTAACACGCTGGCAGGGGTCTGGGTGACGACTGGCAGCACGCCAGTACTGAGGAGAAACAGGATACACAGCGGCAAGCAGGTAAGGGTGGCGCCTATAGGGACGACGCGCTCAACCACGGCGCAGACCTGACCGCACTGGGTTCAGCGCCCCCTTTGTGAGGCGAAAACATTAAAGGGGACGTATTATACCACCAGGTGTGAGTGTGATTAGCCTTACAAGCCATTTCGAAGACCTGCTGGATAGATCAGTCTACCAGCCTACCCAGTGGACTGAAGTGAACGTTGCTCATCTATCCAGCACTGATCTAGGTGGACACGCCCACTACTGATGTCACATGGGGCCGATTTTCGAAACGGCTTGTAAGGCTAATCGTACACACACCTGGTGGTATAATATGTCCCCTTTAAGGCGACAGTGAAGTGTTTATGTCTGTGTTAAAACGACACTCTTTTATTATGGGCAGCATCAGGGGCACTGAGGGGAACTGACCAGCGTTGTGGTTGTGTTAACAGGTCGGGGTCTACTTCTACGACAACGGTCACGGTGTGCTGGAGGATAACGACATCTACAACCACATGTACTCTGGAGTACAGATTAGGTGGGTCAATTGTCCTCCTGATAGGCCTGTGAGTTAGAAACTTGGAGGGCCAATTTGTGCGGCACACAGATTTCCTTTCAAAATATCAACCTCCTGTTGATTTACGTCAATTGTACATATTGACGATTTCTATTCCTTTGAACAGAACTGGCAGTAATCCCAAAATCCGACGGAACAAAATCTGGGGCGGTCAAAACGGAGGCATTTTGGTTTACAACTCTGGTGAGACACCATCCGTATCATCTCGGTTTATCTTCAGTCGCCATATACCTGCAACAAGAACGATGGATAACCAGACCCGTTTGTGCACTCAAGGCTTGGGCTTCATTGAGGACAACGAGATCTTCGACAACGCCATGGCCGGAGTGTGGATCAAGACGGACAGCAACCCCACGCTGCGCAGGAACAAGATCCACGATGGGAGGGACGGAGGGATCTGTATCTTCAATGGAGGACGAGGTACTTCAAATCTGTTCATAAAAAAAGCATAATGTATGATGTGTGTATCCCAAAGACCCGGTTTCATACGAGGGGTGATCTTGAATCGTTGGCAATTCAAATCCTCAATAGAAAGACATTGACTCTACATAATTTTAACAGTCGAATTGTCTGTTGGGGAAATGGTGGGAGTGTAACAGCGAGATGTTTGATTGGGGGGATAGGGGTGCTACAGGAGTGATACAACAGCATTGCTTGGGTTCTAGAAGAGGAAAACCTAAAAGTATTACCATGTTTCTTTTGTGACGGTGGGGGATTGATCATTTCAGTCTTCATTTCGAACCCATAAAAGATGATCCGGAAAAAGTCAATAGCAGCTCTCGTATCATACCACTCGCGTTAGTGGAAATGATTTCCTCTGTCGGTAACGGAGTGTATTTTCGCTGTTCTGAATGGTTCCCTGTGAACGGTACATTCACATGTATTTTCAATTTGTGAGCAGTCAAACGCTTCTGCATTCTCTTTATCGCTTCAGGTTTTGTCATGATCGGATGTGAATACCTTACTTCATCAGACCGGACAGAACTCTATTATAGAATATTTTGACTAATATGTTTTGAAATGTAAACTGTCGTTGCGTAGCGTTTTTTCCACCACAGCAACACTTTTTAGCTTCTAAAGAATAAAACCCACCAACCACAACGAGATCAATTGCCAGATGCTGTTCTGTTTCTCTCAACAAAGTCGGTCTGCGGTGAAAGAAAAAAAAAAAAAAAAACGCAAATCAACCATTTCATCTGTTTCCTCTTCTCAGGGTTGCTAGAAGAAAACGACATCTTCCGAAACGCCCAGGCGGGCGTTCTCATTAGCACCAACAGCCACCCCATACTGCGGAAAAACCGAATATTCGACGGCTTCGCTGCAGGTGGGTAGCTCGCGCACACGGATCTGGCGTCTCCTTAGCATGAGGCTAACTTGTTATTTCAGTCTAATAGCCATGGCTTTGTTACAGCCTCGCTAATGTGGCGCCGTTATAAAACAAACAAACGGGCCTAATGAGGCTAATCAGTCTCTCTCTCTCTCTCTCTCTCTCTCTCTCGCTCGCTCGCTCGCTCGCCTGAAACCTGTAAAAACACGTATACATGCCAGAGAGAGATTGGAGAGCAACTCGGAACATGTTATCTTCTCCGCAGGTATCGAGATCACAAACCACGCCACGGCCACTCTAGAGGCTAACCAGATCTTCAACAACCGCTTCGGAGGGCTCTTCCTGGCCTCTGGCGTCAACGTGACGATGAAAGGTAAGGCCGGGGGTCCGCCATACAAGACCACCGTCATGACGCACTCCTAAAAGGGCCATGTTCACACCAAAAGGTTCAAGTTCGAACGGATCCAGGAATGAATCTTAACGCGTGGTTTCCCTTCTGTTCCTCTCTGCAGATAACAAAATAATGAACAATCAGGATGCCATTGAAAAGGCTGTAAGCAGAGGTCAGTGCCTGTACAAGATTTCAAGTTACACCAGCTACCCAATGCACGATTTTTACAGGTAAATCTTCCTGTTCTAGCTTACCGTTGATAGCTTACCGTTGATAGCTTACCGTTGATAGCTTACCGTTGATAGCTTACCGTTGTTAGCTTACCGTTGATAGCTTACCATTGATAGCTTACCGTTGATAGCTTACCGTTGATAGTTTACCGTTGATAGTCGCGTTGTTTGAAGTGTTTTTTCTTGTGAGCCTCTTGCTCTGGCCCCAGTGTTGGGTCTGCGTCACTAACGCTGTGGTCCTCTGGCTCCCCGACAGGTGCCACACCTGTAACACCACAGACCGCAACGCCATCTGCGTGAACTGCATCAAAAAGTGTCACCAGGGACACGACGTGGAGTTCATCCGACATGACCGGTGAGTCCCTGGAGACCCTTTGAATCCTGCATGAAAGAACTTTTTATTGGTGGGGCACTGGATAGCGTAGCGGCCGGGATGTGTGTTCCCCCTCCAACACGTACCGGGTTCGATCCCCAGTGTGTTACCCTTAGCCACCATTAAGAGGCCAACCTGTTTGTCTTTGTGACATATATCTATCTATTATTCATTATTATACTTAGATTAAAGCAAATTTAATATCAAGCCAAACCCAATCCCACTAAAGTAGTATATAATGTACAATTATACTTCTCAAAGAAATTGTGTAACGGAGAGCTTTGCTGCAGTGCGTGATTGGAAAACTGTTCCGTCCTCACGCAGGTTCTTCTGTGACTGCGGCGCCGGGACACTGTCGAACCCGTGCACGCTCGCCGGAGAGCCCACGCACGACACGGACACGCTGTACGACTCTGCCCCCCCGATCGAGTCGAACACCCTGCAGCACAACTGAGACTTGAGAGCCACCGCGCACACAAACACACACACACAGAGACAGACACACACACAGCACCGCCACCTTCCTGGCTCCGTCAGACTCCAAGATGGAGGCAGGCCAGCCTGTACAGGGGGACAAGGCCGAAACCCGGGCTCCAAGTCCACAGATTCACTTCCGAGGAGGACGTGACGCAAGAGATACGCAACTTTATATGCAGGAGTGGGACAGGAAGGGGATAAGGTTCCCCCATTGGACGCCTCGATTCTTCTTATTTTATTTTTTACAATTTATCGACCGAGGACTCAGGATTTGGGCGGGGGAGGGAATGGGGGGAGGAGGGCGGGGAGGGAGAGAGGGGGAGAGAGAGAGAGAGAGAGAGAGATGCCAAGGAAGAGCCAGCAAAGCACGTCTGTCTGTCTGAGCGACAGCCAGTCACGTATATACAAGAATCCTCATGGACAGCGGCGCTGACTCAAGCGGTCCCCATGGCAACAATACTTCCATCACCGGGCAACCGTCGAGCTTGTATGCACGTCCGGAAAAAAGAAAACAAAAAGGAAACAGCACTTCAGCGATAAAAAAAAAAAAAGATTTAATTTGTAATGCTTTTTGTGTAGTTTTGTATTTCATGCAAAAATCGTACTGTACTTGAATGTCTTTATTTTATTCAACGTGGTTTTATTTTTTTATTTTTCTCACCCAGCAATCGCTTCCCCCCCCACACTTCCGCTGTAAATGTACTCCCGTCGCAGTATCTTAACTTCTTTCTGTGAAAGAGAACACGAGGAAACACTAAACATTTCCTCCAGCAATGTTGGCTTATTTACATTTATCATTCAAGAAAAAGAAAAAAAAACTTTTTTAATTTCACAAGACTTGTTAAAAGCCCAGTCTCCCGTGTATAGCTTATGTGTCGTTTTTAGTATCCTTGACCTGAACTTTTACTGTCTTCTTATGGTGTTTGTTGGTGAGATTCTCTAGATTTCCTCTACTGTGGCTGTCGGCAGTCCTGATGGGAATGCCACACGATGTTTTTATACAGTCATGACGTATTCCTGTATACCGTGTCCATTTTACAGCTCCACTGTCTTGCACAATTTGTACCTGTTGTAAACTTATTTTTTTTTGTAATACTATATGGTATATCCAACTCAAATGGCCTAATAAACCTACACCATTTTTACTTGGGTGGAAATTCTTGGTCAATTTGAAAAATGTCCGTAGGGGATTTTAAGATGTGATGAGCTTCAAGTCTTGTTAGCAGCCGTTTTATAAGAAACGTAAGATAAACGTGGCTTCTCCAACATTGCTGGAGGATAAGAAACTTACTCAAATTAAGCTGAGACAAGTATCTATACAGTGGTATGTTTTATTCCCCCTCCCCTCCAACTGTATTGGTTTTCATACAACCTAAATTGTATGCATGTATCAAAACATCTAGACTTAATATATTGTGAAGTATTCAATAACCATTATGTAGGCGGATAGTGTGAAATTAAAGGGTTCAATTTCCTACATAAGAAATTGTCTTGTTTTTTTAAATAAACTTTATTAGATCATTACAGTAGTGGATTTATTTGTGTTGTCTTCAAAGTAACAAAAAAAATGGGACAGTGGAACAAGTAGAAAGGAACCGGAACAAACGGGTTCAGACACTGCTGATCGTTTGAACCAGCGAAACAAAGTGAGCTTTTCCCAGAGTGGCATCTTCAGCAAATTTGCAGAGCTTCCTGTGAAGAGGGAGACAAAAAGACGGTCAGTAATCATTTTCCTCGGCAATAAATGATGTCACACGATGAATCAACTTACGGTTCAAAACTAGGGCTGGGTATTGCCAGGTACCTCACAATTAAATTCTTTAGGTCTTCATTTGATTCAATATTGATCAAATAGCTTCGATATCGTAACAAAAATTCCTAAATATTATGTAGAATTAACCATTTCATTGTGCTTTAACTAGCAAAAAGGGAATACACCGTTGTCTAGTATTGTTCCTGAGCTAAACTTGCAGCATAAAAGCAAGCATCGTAACATGGACAAATGTACTGAGTATGCGTTTTTTTTTTTTTTTTTAATGGAAATAATCAATTTCAAAAAATTCTGAGTCGAAATTGAATCGAGAAAAAATAAATGGCAGTGCATTGATGAATCGATATGTTTACCCAGCCCTGTTCAACACTGTAGTTTGTTTAACAACGTTTGCCGTACCTGAAGATCCTGAGGCTCATGGTACTCTTCTCAAACTCCCTGGCCTTCTGGTGCCCGGCCTGGATCACGTCTTCGGGCAGGTTGGCCAGGCGGGCTGCGTTGAAGCCGTAGCTCTTTGGACAGGCCCCAGCGATGAACTTGTAGAGGAAGGTGATGGTCTCCTGGCTGGGATCCTCGCATTCGTTCTCCACCATGCAGGCCTGGAGGAGACAGACGGCTTCTTCATACTTGGCAGATTTAAGGCCGCCTATTTGCATTTTTAAATATGGGGGGGGGCAAACGCTGCCAGAATTTGGCGACCGCCTGCCATTTATCACTTTTGATCTACTGCCGACTTCCTAAGTGGTTGTCATAATGTTTGACATTCATTATTTAAACTGCTGATTTTAAATCAGCAGAGGGAAAAAAGACGGGTTAGAAAATTGGTTTGAAAGTAATTTCTGTTATATTGGATGAAACATTAAATGTATTCTGTTGTCTTGCATTGAAATCCAAATTATATACACAGTCACCTACCACACCACAGGACAGGACAGTTAAGTGGCGATATCTTTTCTGACAAATGTACTTATTGTAAGTCGCTTTGGATAAAAGCGTCTGCTAAATGCCCTAAATGTAAATTCACAATTCACTGCACTTCTCTGCAGGCAAGGCAGGCCTTACTCCCTAGTGATCGACCAATATATATTTTTTATTTTTCCCAGCATGATTTACAGAGATTTCAATAAATGTTATTTTTAAATTGAGACTTGTAAAATGTGTTATCATCATTGTGTAATTTTTATGATGTAAATTGAGGGAGCAAAAGCAGTATCGTCTCCAAATATCGCCTCAAGAAAATCGGTATCGGCGTATCGGTCGTCGGCAAAGGCTGATGGAGAAAAAAAATTAAAACCGGTATCGCCCCTAAAAAGAATCCATACGGATCGAGCCCTGTTACTCACCATGTGGCCCAGCCGCACCGCTGGGTTGTTGGCGTAGTCCTCCACCAGAGAGTGGTAGTGGGTGGAGAAGAGGGTGCGGCAGCCGACCTTCTCCGCCAGCTCCTTCACCACGGCACTGGCGATGGCGGTGCCGTCATAAGTGGCTGTGCCCCTGCCTGCAAAGACGTTCACAAAAAAAACGCTTACAAGTCTTGTTCCCAAGTCGGGGGGGACATGGGAAGGTAATGTGATACAAGGGATTCTGAAATTGCAGGGGGGGGGATTTGTTCTTGGTGAAGAATTTGATTATGCGCCATGTATAGCTTTCCAAGATGGGGAGCTCTATATTAAAATGGCACCGTGAAACGTGACCGCACAATATGTGATTTGTAATGGGAAGTATATGAAAAACGTATTCGAGTCCTCCTACGTTGTAAGAACACAGATCCACGGTTGGATTGCTCAGAGGTTTCATCAATCTTTTCAAGGACTTCAAGTTTCAGGAATCAACTATAGCAATATTCTATTAACGATACTCCTATAATTTCAGTGTTCAATTCTCGCCGTTGCTCCACAGCCTTACCCAGTTCATCGAGGAGCACTAGGGAGTGTTCAGTGGCGTGGTGCAGGATACTGGCCGTCTCACTCAGCTCCACGAAGAACGTACTCTCGCCTGGAGGTAAAACGACAAAGGACAAAACACATTGAGGCTGAGGTTCCAATAGATAGGTAGATCATCTTTATTGGGCCTAAAAAAAAAAAAAAAAGTTTGGTTCCTGTTGGTTGTCAGTTGAGGTCATGGGTAGGTAGGGAATTTATTTTATTTTTTTATTTTATTTTTTCCAGCGGCAGTGAATGATAAGTAGGTTTTTTTCATTTATAAACGAGAGAATGCGCTCATCCTTGTACAGAATGAAGAGGAGCTGTGCAAAAACGTAATTATATTTTGCATCAAAAAAAAAAAAAACTTTTTTTTTTTAAAGCTCATAAAATAATATGGGTCGCACACAAATGGACAGGGTCGGTCGGAAACCGGAACCAAACAAAAAATTTTTTTTAGGCCTTGTCATTGTACAAGACTACAACATTTTGTTAGAGCATTCCTCCAGCTGCACAGTTATATAGATGCATGAAATATAAATATATCATATAAAAAAAACAATATCAACAATTTAAAGATAGAATGTTTTCGAAAACATGTCCTTAAGTGTCGGTAGTGCAACGTATGTATGAGATGGGGAGTATTCGTGTTGGAGGGGGGGTAGAGTTCAGCAGTGTCACAGCTCCAGGGTAGAAGCTGTTTTGCAGTCTCGTCGTGCGGGCGCTAGGTGTCCTAACCGCGGAGGTGTTGAGAGGACCAGTCCCTTTGGCAGGAGCGGGAGAGAAGGTGGGGGTTTGTGTTTTACCGGCCATGATGCGATCCGAGGCGCCCAGGCGGGTGAAGACCCGGTCCACGGGGGTGAACTGCAGGCTGTCGGCGGGCACGTAGCAGCCCAGCTGGGCCAGGATCAGCACCAGGCCACACTGAGACACAGGACATGCACATTAGGAACACAGCGATTCAGGACGGCTGGCTCACGAGAAAGGCCCCCTTTCCCTAAAACATCTGCACCACGCTTATATTTAGCAGTACTTAAAATACCTTCAAGTACTTAAAATACTATTAAGTACTGCACTTAGCATTGCGTAGCATCTTATCCTAGCTATCTTGTTGCATACAACAACAATTGGTTAACAACAACAATCTAGTGCATGGCACTTTGTTCTATCAACTTCCTTACTGTAGCGACTGTAGCGATATGTCGTTTCTCTTTCGTCCGACAAATGTACTTAATGTCAGTCGCTTTGGATAAAAGTGTGATAAATGCCCCGACTGAAAATGTAAAGCATCATTGCTCGTTGTGAGAAAATAGAAAGTATTCAGTGGTTACAAGGGACACACCAATGTGACATTTGTCAGTCGATAATGACTCACGGTCTCTTCAGGGGATGAGTCACTTTTTATATCATTTTTATGTAATGGCAGAAATAAAAAACGCCCGGAGGTGGATACACCACCGCCTCCCTCCGGTCTCTGCCCGGCAACCAGCCCACACCTGTCTCATGAGGGTGGACTTGCCGCCCATGTTGGGCCCCGTGACGAGGACACAGGGGGCATGGCCGGCCGCCCCTCCCTCCTTCTCCTCATCCTCCTCTTCCTCCCCGGGGCAGTTGATGTAGATGTCGTTGGGGATGAAGTCGTCTCCGAAGAAGGTCTTGGTGACGCAGGGATGGCGCGAGCCACGCAGGTCCAGGAAGGGAGCCGAGCGCTCTGCGGCCCCCTCCGGGAGCACCAACCTGGGCCGGCACATGGGCCCGTCGCCCCCCTGGCTGTAGCGCATCAGGCTGAGCAGCACGTCTGGGGGAGGCCATACGAAGGGGAGTTAAAACCAGAGCATCGGCCGCCGTTATTACACCAGGGCTGGGCGATTCATCCACTTTTGCATCAAACGAGCACAAAACTAATATAATCCAATTTTCTACATCTAATTATTTTTTTCAGAACAGCTGGATACATATCTGTACATTATTTTAGATTTGAACATTTTCTTTTGGACCATTTTGTGTTTTTTTAAGGCGATATTTCAGAGTTCTCAGTTACAAAGTGTTTTCAAGAGAAACATGCTGAACAAATACATCATGTTTTCAAACTCAAAAATAATCGTTTGGCTAATCGTGATCTCAATATTAAACCAAAATAATCATGGCAGCCCTATATTACACTCATAAAAACAATGGGAAGTACACGTTTACATGGGCTGAGTACTTGTAGCCCGTCCCCCAAGTTTTTAATCACCATCCGTTATCGGGTGTATCCAGGCTTTTAGCGGCAGAGTGCTGCTGTAAATAGAACAGCAATGTGTGTTTGAGAAATGGTCTGTTGATAAGAAATCCCATTATGAGACACATTATGCCTCCACTGTAGAGCTCCATCATTTACAATGCAATCATCTCTGTGAGACTAGTCATTACTGTAAAACACTATCTGACAGAAACGTAGGGCTTAATGGGCTCAACGGCTAGCCACCAAGCGATTCCCAGTCTCTGGATAGTTATTTAAAGAGATGCATTATTTTAACATATTTCACACACACACACACACACACACACACACACACACACACACACACACACACACACACACACACACACACACACACACACACACACACACACACACACACACTTTTCTATTGTTTCTATTTTTAAGCCACGTTCCGAGAGCCGAAAATAATAATAGAGAAACAACACGTCCGTACCTAGCACCGCCATGCACTCCACACCCGTCTGCCAGTCTCTGTAGTTCTTATCAAAGTTGTAGAAGAGCCTCCGCATGCAGTCCTTGAGCGCGGCGTCCCTCTTCTCCTCATAGCCCTGCAGCTCGGCGAACAGGGCCTCCGACTCCGTGGTCACGTAGCGCTTCCAGCCCTTCTTGGTGGACTTCACCTCGTACTCCTCGGGGATGCTCCTCGCAGACATGCTCTCGGGCACCTCCATCTGGTAGCGGTTGCGGCCCGTGCCCCAGAAGGTCATGCTCTTGCAGCCCAGCCGCTTCTTCTGCCGGTCCAGGTAGTCCTGAAGCTCTCTCTCGCAGGTCTTGATCTCGCCGAGCGCCTGGTCGAACTCGGGGTCGAAGCCCGCCTTGGGGGTGATGACGCCGGTCGTCCGGGCCTTCTGGTGGTCGAAGGCCGTCTCCCACCGCCGGAGCTCCCCGGAGAGGTCGGGGAACAGGCCCTCCTCCGCCCCGCTGCCGGCCTTCAGGTTCACCACCTGGCGGAGCAGCGCTGACCGAAACTCCCCGGAGACCTTGGCGAAGCCGGAGATGATCTCCTGCATGGTTTTGAAGCCCTCCAGGGCCGAGAGGAAGTCGGCTATCTTGCGCTTGCTGTAGGTGACCTCCTCGTAGAGCACGGCCCGGCTGTCGGGGTGGTCCTGGCCCTTGAGCGGCGTGCCGATGCTGTGGATCTTGCTGAGGAGGCGCTCCAGGTCGGGCAGCTTCTTCAGCAGCTCCGAGGCCTCCGAGGCTTCGCCCCGGGCTCCCATCAGGTCCTCCAGGGCGTCCAGCCGGGCCTCGATGGAGGTGGGGTTGCAGAGCGGCGCGCAGAGCCACTGCTTGAGGAGCCTCTTCCCGAACGGCGTGGAGCAGGTGTCCAGGCGCTCCAACAGGGTGCCCTCCGTTCCCCCCGTGCCGTTCTGGAGGATCTCCAGGTTGGCCAGGGTCACCCCGTCCAGCACCACGCGCTGACGCGTCTGGGAGAAGAAGCTGGAGGCGGAGCCGGCGGCCTTCTCCATCTCGACGTCCACGGGGACGTACTCCTCGAAGTTGGCCATGGAGAGCAGCTCGTGGTCGACGAAGCACTTCTTCAGGTAGAACATGCATCCGCCCAGGGCGGAGAGGGCCAGCTCGTAGCCCTCCTTGGGGGTGAGGCCTAGCGAGTCGCTCTCGGAGGTCATGCTCTTCAGGACGCTCGGTAAAACGCTGCCGCCGGCCTCCTGGTCCTTCCCGACGCTCTCGTTGAAGTAGTCCTCTTCCGCCAGGGTCTTGAGGGTCTTCTGCGCGTCCCAGAACTGCGTGTTGGCCGTGAGCGCCTCCTGCATGGCCGAAGCCAGCGACGACTTGAGGATTTTGCGGGTCTCCAGTGACGGGTTCCCCCTCTCGAAGAGCACCTGCGCGGGGGCAAAGTGCGCCACCAGGGTGCGCAGCCGGGAGCAGTGGCGGTCGTCCTGGAACTGCCCCACGTGGAAGAAGCCCACGGAGGTGTCCACGAAGCTCACGCCGTAGGTGCGGGCCGAGCCGGAGCTCTCCGGCTCCGGCCGCTCCTTCAGGCTCAGCAGGTACTTGCTCTGGCACTCGGACGGCGCCCCGTCCAGCACGCTGTACGTCTGGGTGCCCCGCGTGATGATCCGGCACACCTCGCGCCTCACCACGCGGTCGAACTTGGTGGGGCGCGCCATGGTCTTGCAGCGGGCCTCCATCATGTCCGGCGTCTCCGTCTGCTCCACCCGCGCCACCTTGTAGCCCTTCTGGACGAGCGCGTCCGAGAAGCGGCCGAACCCGATCTCGGGGAAGCCCGAGTGGGCCCAGGTGCCCTTCATGAAGGTGAGGTTCACCTCGTTGACGCCGATCACGGCGTCCATGTGGTACAGCTCGTAGAACTTGCCCACCTTGTAGAAGAGCACCGCGTCGAACATGTCCGCCTTCAGCTGCCACCAGCGCCGGATCCCGGGAGTGCACTTGTTCAGGAAGTCGTCGGGCACGTAGAGGGTGGTGGGGTCGTAGTCGCTGTCCGCCTGCCGGCGGCGGCGGCCATCTTTGCGTTTGCCGTCCTGCAGCCACTCCAGCTTCTCGTGGTCCCAGGTGGTCGCCCCACCGCCGCCGCCGGCCGTGCCGTTGGCCTGGCCCTCGCCGTTGTCTGCCGCAGAGAAGGCGGACAGTCGTGACTTGGTGTCTGCGGCGGATACCGGCGGGCGTTTCGGGGTTATCGCTGGTGCAGCGGCGGCCGGCTTTGGTTTTGGCTTGGAGGCTTTCTCGTCGGGACGTTTGCGCTTCACAGGTTTAATCGGGCTGTCCACTTCGGAGATCTCGCTCTCCTCGACCTCCTCCTCCTCCTCTTCCTCTGAACTGCTCACCGCCTCCTGCACCTCTTCTTCTTCTTCTTCTTCATCTTCATCCTCGCTGCTGGCCGCAGCTTTTTTGGGGTTGAACTCCTCGTCTGAGCCGTCGGTGTCGGAGGCCACGATGATGCGCCGGCGCTTGGGTTTACTGCCCTTGTCCACCGTGGATCTGGAGGAACGGCGACTGGGCTTGGATGACTTCTCCTCTTCCTCCATCTCTTCGTCACTCGCCTCTTCATCAGATAGCGTTGACTTATCAAGCTGAAAGCACAAGTAAGGACGGATGAATAAAAATCTCATAACATACCGAGGTCTTTCATAACGTAACAATACTCTACTTTATCAATCCCAGCCGTCATCCTTAGGACTAAACACAACAAACCCAAAGGTTTTCAGGGAATAAAAGACAACAAAAACATCAGACGATGGCAATAGTCCTTTTAACCCACCTCCATGTCTTCCTCCTCTTCCTCTTCCTCGTCAGATGGGTCCATGGAGAGAGGCATCTGCAGCCTTTTCTCTGGACTGTCAAACATGACTTTGTCCGCTAGCTCCATGGCACGCCGGATCTCAGGCCTCCCACTGAAGAAAGTGCCACCGCTTTTAGCATCACTGCTGTCGGAGCCTGCAACAGAAGTTAGGCATTTAATACCTTTCAGTATTTTACAGCCTTGGCATAAGTATTAACCACAAGTGCCACGGTGTGGGGCAAGTTTCATATACAACCTTGTACTTATCAATACGAACTTAGAAAATAGTATCAAACATTTCCAGTAATAAACAAGGAAAAAAATACCTAGAACCGAGCTCTAATAATGGGTTCACTCACACTTTGAATCATTAAAATTCGTAAAATAAGTCATAATACATCAAAATAAATAAACGAAATATCTACTAATAATAACACTGGCAGCATACGTATAAAGTTCAACCGACTCCATCTTACCTAGGTATTCTCGTACATACTTGGCGCTGACCCAGCCCCTTGTAGGAGGCTCGTCAAAGAAATGGACATGGATGCGTTGGTTCCGCCCACGACCCCTCATCTGCAGTCCACTTAGGGGCTGGGGGACGACCATGCACGGCCACCACGGGTGCCCCTCCAGCTTAGCCCAGACCAGGGAGCCAGCGTTGAACGGGCATGGAGCGCTGGGCACATAAGTGTACATTGTGTAAATGCGTCGTCATAGCAAGGACGTAGCTAACTTATGTAGCTCCATCGCTCTCCATACAATAGGAACAATCTACTTTAGCACAGCACGATGTAGTTACGTTGGCTAACTGTTACAGAAAGTTAAAAAAGTTCAATCGAGTAATAATTTGATCCTTTACACAGAAAACCTCTCCAACATCTCTTAGCACGCAAATCAGAGAGTCAACATCTTGACATGTCTGCTGCAGTTCAAAGACATTTAGTTAGATATGATCGTGCACATTGTGCACAGTGTACAATGTGCACGATGCCAGGAGGACCATGTCAACACGTACCTTTCCTTGGCCGCAGGCGCTTTATCCCCAAACAGCTTACCGAATCCTCCATTCGAGGTCTTTGAGTGAGACTTTGGTTTGGGTTTCGTATGTTTGACGGGCTTATTCGGTGTAGCTAGCTTAGCCTGCTCTTTCGGGGAAGAGTTCGACTTCAGGCCGGAGGACGGGACGTCTGCCTCGGTCGGAGAAGGACTGAGCTTAGGCTTGGAGACAGGCGGTGGAGACTTGGTGAAGAAGTTGAACAGGGAACTTTGCTTGGCCATTTGTTACGTGGCTTTTAGCACCCTTGCAAAGAAAAATTGGAAAAAAATATTGTTTGCCGTATTTACTTTCCTGTTATCCCCTAGCACTACCTTAGCAGGCCTGCTTCTTCGAGGTGCTCTTCGCGGGAAAACAGAGCATGGCTGGTCTGTGGGCGGTGAAAACACACGTTATCCAATCAGAAGCGAATACAAAGGAGTCACGTGGGCCTGTTTGAGCGCCCTGTACGCATGTGTCACGTGACAATGTTCCTACTGTACAAAACACAACAGAATAAAAAATACTGAACAAAACTGCCCAAATTAATGTCAAAAATATTTTCGTTTATACATGCCTTGCTTACTATACAGACATCCCGGTTCGATGGAGAGGAACGAAAGCCCTTAGCGATAATATGCGCTGATAAACATACACCAGCAGAGTGCAGTATGAGAGCGATAATCGCCAAAGGAGGCGCTATGTTTCCTATGGTTTTACTGTAGCGGTTTGTATGATGGTATCTTTTGCGATTGCAATTTCCATAGTTATTACCAATGTATTGCAAACAGGGCTCAACTCTATTAGGGTAAAAAAAAAATGCTTACATTGGATTCATAACGGAGTAGCAATAGATACAAGCACTTCGTTCTATGCATGTAGGCCGTAGAGGACGAGCAGGATTGCATTGGGCTGCTCAGGACCTTGATTAAGGGGGAGGAGTGTTGGCCCAGGATCGTGGACTACATCCAAATACAATCCTATTAATAACTGTAAATACATTTCCACTTCATAACCCCAGTGACTGATATGATATCACCGACTTACTGGCCTGCAGCTAGAGCTGCAATAGGACGATGCTGAAGTTGAATGATCAGTGAACATCTACTTAATGTGATGTATTATCAGGTACGCTCTGTGAGTTATTGGTTTTATGATTATACTCAATCGACCTTCGGAAATCCTTGTGTGTGTGTGTGTGTGTGTGTGTGTGTGTGTGTGTGTGTGTGTGTGTGTGTGTGTGTGTGTGTGTGTGTGTGTGTGTGTGTGTTTGTGTGTGTGTGTGTGTGTGTGTGTGTGTGTGTGTGTGTGTGTGTGTGTGTGTGTGTGTGTGTGCGTGTGTGCTTACGCACGCACGCACGCACGCACGCACACACAAGCATTCACAGTACAGGTGTGTGCACGTGCCGCGTTGAACCGTCCATTACAGTAGCATTTGTGTGTCTGTGTGTGTAAAGAAATATCAATTATTCATTCTTGTCTCCACCAAACACTAACCTCAGCAGGACACCGGGAAAAATGATGACAAGAGTGTGGATGTTGAGAGCATTTGAGGCCCATTAGTATTCAGTCCACCTCTGCCTTGCCCTGGACTTAGGCTACACCAGCGAAACCAAAAATGACCGTGCATGGTCTTGTTCCGCTCTGAGTGGCTTCCCCTCACGTTATGTCCATGGTAATCTGGACCAGAAAGGTGGGGAGGGTTAGGGCTGGGTGATGTTTTGCATCTCTTCTCACCGGGAGGTTGTAACAGAACAAAATTTGGGAGCTGTGTAAAATGACGTAACCACATTGAAAGGGCGCAGAAAAAACAAATGAAATGGCATTTCCCTCAAGGTCAGAGACAAATGGAAAAACCAAAAAAACAATCAGACACACAGACGGACACACGGACTATACAGACTGACTAATAGGGGATGGCTTCGCATAAAAATAATCGTTTACAAAGGTGAGCTGAAGTCCTAGCGTCAATCGATTTAATTTGGCCCTTCGCCTCTTTAGACTCTGAGAACACGGCTGTCGGCTGTTGAGGTCTATGGCCATCCACCGTGTCTAATGAGGCAGCGTTTCTCTCCTGCCGTGCGTTGACAGCTCCGCACCGCTTTGCGTGTTCAGTACCCTGGGTTCTCCCTTGAGTATCCAGAGTACCAATCACTGATAACACCGGGACAGCCCATCTTCCAGATCACGGTCATAATACCCCCACCAGCTGTTCAGGATCAGGCCTCCAACAGGGTGAACCACCAGAGAAATAACTTCCACAAATTGAATTTGTTCGAAGTGCGAGGAGTTAAGTAGGAAGTTCCTGAGCAATTCTGGTGTGTGGTGTGTGGGCCTTGTGGCTGATATCTGAAGTAAGGGGGGCTTTGTGGCACTATATTGCATTGCGCACATAAAGTTTTACTTTGGGCTGCGTTCTCATGCCTACAGTAGCTTTAGTGAGGGGTTAGACACCTCAAGGATGCCTATAAGTAGCCTGCAGACAGTACTAGAACAGGGTGACAGTACAGTATAGCGCACGAGTACATTAAATAACTTTATACCTGCACTCCCGAAGTTCGGCCAGGCACTGGGAAAACCGCCACAGTCAGGGGATATCTGTCCTGTCCTATGAGGGGAGGGCAGGAGCTGTTTTTCTAATCCCGATGGCATTCTGCAATGTCTCCAGTTTCTTGTTTAAACGGGTTTGTTCGGCTCTTTATTTTTTTGCAACCGCTGCAGTTTTGATTGTGTGCTTGGTTTGATTGTTCTTTTGCTCACTGCCAAGGGTTTGGACGAAAGCGTGAGTCTTCAATCCCGATAGTCATATGTCCAGCTAGGCTCTGATTCTTTGTGTCCAGCTATGCTATGTTTGTAGTCTTTCTGTCCAGCTAGGCTCTGATTGTAGTCTTTCTGTCCCGCTAGGCTTTGATTGTAGTCTTTCAGATTCGCGATCAATATATATTTTTTTTATTCAACTGCACAGATTGAGTTTTATTTCAGAGGTATTCATTCGACTATCTATTTATGTTGGAACGGGATATATATATATATTACATGGGAATAGACAGTTTATTGAGTCCACTGAATAGTGGTCATTTGTGTAAATCAGACTTTTTGTGTTAGTGGGAAATGCTGACCACATAAAATGTGTAATATAATATTTTATGTCTAAATAAAAGGTTAAACTGGGGTAAGTGATGGAGCCCTTTACTGAAGAGCCCTAAAAGGTGTAAACTGGAAGTATTAAAAAAAATAAAAATCTATATATTGTAATGGCTTTTGAAATTAATTGCAAATTACAATGAAGTATAATGTATTTTTAAGGTATAGATATATTTTTTTATTGTATTACTAATATATTTCTACATAAGTATGAGTGTAATAACAGTTATAAAAAAACAAAACAGTTTGAAATATAATTATAGTAGAAAGGTAAATTGTTAAAAAGTATAGCACTAGCAAAAAATGACATGCATTAGTCATTGGTAGGTCAAGCTCATTTAAGTGCATTTAAGTAGCCTATGTCTTTTGTTGCACTGATGACGCATCACTAGCATATTAAGTGCATTGTTTCAGCACACTTTCAGTAAATTAATCATGTTCGCACATGGAAGTATACTAATTCGACTTAAATTAAGTGTTTATTGAGTGCACTTTTTGTCTTTACCTCGGAGCCTAGCATAGAGTGTTTTTGTCCCTCCCCCCCCCCCCATCTTTTCCTCATAACTCCGAGTTGTGTATAATGTTGGGACTAAACTCCATCCACAGAATACTTGGGCTATCGATCATTCTCTGTACATGCTGAAGAAAACCAAAAAGACTCACACTATAGGGCTTTAAGAACAGCTGTTTCATTGCTACAAATTCACACAGAGGATTTACTACTTGAGCTTAATTAAAATTGTTTGTTTGCTGTTGCTGCGCTCTATCTTTTTAATCAATCTGTTTCACAGAGCCAGATATAGCCAAAGGATATACAATGAAAATATACAAAAACATGATTCCGTGCACCCGTTTTTATTTTTTGGACAGCAGATATGTAATTCAAGAGAAACATTTAGCAAACATAGTAGAAAGACAGTGGTTTATTGCCACACCAAAGAGCGGTATTACTTCCCCCCAATTTAGTAAAATGTTTTTCATACTCACAGCAGAACACACACAATTGTAGTACAACAGCAGAGCCTTTGTGGGTCGTGTCAGGGTGATGGAGTCGTAAAGAGAAGAAGGCACCTTGTACTGTGATTTAGGAGCACTCCTGCAGGGAATCAATAGCTGACAATAGAATACCTAATTAGATCCTTCTCAACCTGGTTCCCCAGTGGGGAGAAAACCTAAACAAATACTTATATCTTTGAAGTGCTGCGGTAATTATAGATGGTTTTGGAGAAGAAGGAACAAATGAGTGCGGCATCCCTTCTACAGTTCTTCAGAGTGATATGGGACAGAGAGAAGTGAGGAGGCACTGCATATTACACGCAACTAATGAGTCCCTAGGCTAGGGGATCATTAGTTACTGTTAGGAGTCTAGATGTTGGATTGCTTAAATAGACCTGGCAGAATAGGAACTATCCCCCATTATTCGGTACTGAAACGTTAGTAATACTGTCTTTCGTATGGTAATCATGCATTGGTATTTTCAATATTCCAAACCAATGCCAACCTTTTTGTATTTGTAATGCAGAGTGTAAGAGGGTAAGAGCCCCGGGCATGAGCTCCACAAGATCTCTCATGTCCTATGGGCACCTTGCAGAAGGTTACGGGAGTTTGCCCAAAGTGCTCTCTCTCTCTCTCTCTCTCTCTCTCTCTCTCTCTCTCTCTCTCTCTCTCTCTCTCTCTCTCTCTCTCTCTCTCTCTCTCTCTCTCTCTCTCTCCCTCTCTCCCTATCTCTCTCTCTCCTGCCCTCGCCCTCATCCTCGCCCTCCCCCCCTCTCTCTCTCTCTACACAGCGGTCATAAATTGGCAATTAAACAAGCCATCCCTGTTTGCTGCCGATAGGGACCAGGAATTCAGTGGAGACAAACCTGTAAATATAACATGCAAAAACACACTGCAGATAGTTAGCTTTGAACAGCGTACCCACTTTCAGTGCTTTCAAATCTACACATACATTTCCAACACACACACACACACACACACACACACACACACACACACACACACACACACACACACACACACACACACACACACACACACACACACACACACACACACACACACACACACTCAGGAGTGCCTGGGTGTGGTATTGGAAGGAAGATACTTATCTTTGCTGCCTTTAAAGATGTGGGAGGCTGAGGCAGCTGCAATCAATCAACCAATTGAGGAGAGAGCAAACGGGTAGCTGGAGAGGACCCATGGGGAGAGGGGGGGAGAGAGGTTGGTCACTCAGATATACTGGCTCTTCATCGGGACTGCTTGGTCAACTTCGGAAGGTTGGGGGAGAAACGGACAGTGTGTAGATTTCCTCCTGTATGAACTCATGAAAACACGCAGTGCCCCATATTACATTTAACAAGTGTACAATAAACTACAGATATCTGCAAAGCAAGCAATGGTTCCCCATTTAGCTGACCCCTTTTACCCAACCATCTCCCTGTGTGTTTCCCTGGGTCTCACAGAGTCTGACGGTCCCACACCCGGGCTTGGGAAGACTCCTAAGTTTGTTTTCCCTTACCGCCTTGTCCCTGCATTATTAATAAATATCTCCTTTTATTTTAGGATTTTCTTCCTTCAAGACGGTGTACATGTCTCTGTACTGCGTACGTGCGGATGCACACGCACACACACACGCACACGCACACGCTATACGAGAAAGAGAACATCATGCCTTTAATAGTGGATGGATGGATCATGGTATAACAGTATTACAGCCTTAATACAAACAGGATACTTTGCTTCTTTGTATTACATTGGAAGCCAATTAGTGTAATTGCCCCCCAATCTATAGCTTATTTAGGACCACTGCTGGACTACTTGAATGCAGAGTCTACCAAACGGCAAATCAATAGACTCATCCATTATATTTCCTGTCACGTCTATTCTGGGATTGTGCTGCTAATGTTGCAGTAGGCTAATTACACAACATGCACTAAATAGTTAATTTTTTGGATGACTAGATATCTTGTTCAGCTTATTAGTACAGACCTATCCTCACGTGGCCTCCACTGTTGATAATATTTATGTTTTTTTGTGCATCTATAATTCTGATTACATAGGGCATAGACAAAATTGCGTAGGCTATTTATTTTCTCTTAAATTTCTTTAATTCTGCTACCGTCCTGTAATTTCTGCTATGACACCAACATATACCATTGGGGATACATACAAGTACAACCTGATATTTTTCCTCTTCCAGTTGGATATGGAGAATGCTGTTAGCTTTAGACGTCTCTGAAGTATCATAATTATGCCTGGGCACCCCAGGTCCGTTCTTGTATACTTATAGTCTAGGGCAGGGTCTTCATTGCCTGTTCAGAAGTTCATCAAAGGCAGCCTCTTTCGAATGTCATCCTGACGAAATGATGACAAAAATGACAAAAAATGCCTTGGCCTGTTCCATCCTGAATTGACTGAAGATACAGCAGTTTGGTGTTTCTGACCATTCCGTTGACTGAAGTGCTTACTTCTAGGGTTGGCGGGGGGGGGGGGGGGGGGGGGGGGGGGGGGGATGGGGGTGGAGGGAAGTCAGGGCTGGCAGACAGGGCTGGTGGGTGGAAAATCTTTATCCACGTATTGATTCTGGCGTTTTCAACATTCCCCAGTGCCTTGTCAACCGAAAGCTTTTGCCAACCGTGCTTTTTTTTGTTTGCGCAGAGCAAATGGTTTTCGAGGCATTTCACCACTTCGGTTCAGACGTGTTCCCTGACCAATACCATGTTCATTGCGTTGCAAGGGTCACTATTATGGGTTTGCAACAGTCAAAATGTGGAACCATTTATTTTGCCGTCATTTGCCAGTCTGCGAAGCCCCTTCTACCACAGCTGTTTGGTCAACAAATAGCCCACAATGATGATTCTTGGTGGCAGTCTTGCTGTGTTATTACGTAATCTGCATGACATTACATAAGGGGTCTTCGAACACAGAGGAAAATAAGGCCCAATCCCATTTCTACCCCTTCCCCCTTCCCCTTACCCCTTCGAAGCAAGGGGGAGGGGTAAGGGGAAGGGGTAAGGGGTAGAAATGGGATTGGGCCTAATTCCCAAGGGGGGGGGGATCTGTGTTTAACATGAGGTCATCCAATTCAGGTCATTTTCAAAGTAGCCTCTAGGGTTAAGTTATAGCCAATGTGTCACATGGTCGGCCTTAGTAGCATCAAACCAAGCTGTCAGGTCTATTTGAAGGATCTTGATCACGAACAATGCCTCGCAGATGTCAAGCGAGACTGCTGTATTATACTAGACAAGAATTTCTTGATGTAAGGCAGACATTTTCTGGCTCCGCGGAGCCTGTCAATGGTAATAGATTTCCTGTACGTTACACAACACATCAGCTCTATGATCTCATCGGGGAATCATTACAGAGATGCGGAAGAGGGCCGGCGGATTCCACTTTGGCACAGCGTTTTCATCATACTCCTTGATAATAAAAACCTCTCTTACGATAATAATATTATGAAATTATAAACTGCCACATGTGGATACCTTTGAAATGTGTATACTGCACCATGACAACCTGTGCCCCATAATTTCTGTCACAAACACACTTTTTTGAAGGGGTAACACGACTAAGCCTTTTCTCTGTAAGTAATCCTCAAAACAATCTACAAAAGCAAACATTTCCCTTCTT
>NC_044062.1:5024027-5031527 GCF_902167405.1 Gadus morhua
TGATTTGCTGTCAGGTGCAGTCAACCCAAACCCTGCCTCACGCACAACAGGGATTCACTTGAAGCTAAAGCATTCAACCAGATGAAATAATTCTCTTGTTTTTTGAATCTCGTCTTTCCCAATTCATCTGTGAACATAAGTAACATACCTTCTCCTCTGGGCCGTGGGAGTGAAACGGAAGAACAAGCGGCCTCTGGAGTAATGGCGGCCGCTGCAGTCATTTGTTATGCTCTGTTCCACTGACATTTGTGTTTTTCATTTTTCTTTTTAGAAAATAACCCAAAAAATAAATAGAAAACGGAAAAACATGTGAGAGACGTCTTGTCATGTGAAATGTGTTTGTAATCAGTTAGGCTGCTGGATTCTGCATCGGATTGATTCAAGACACATCAAACATACAATTCTCTCTTACTTTCTCTCACTCTCTCGCTTTTGACCACTAACTCTCTCTCTCTCACTCTCTTGAGCGTGTTCCCTCTCTCTCTTTCTCTCTCTCGCTCCCTCTCTCTCTCTCTCCCGCTCTCTCTCTCTTGCTCTCCCTCTCTCTCTTGCTCTCCCTCTCTCTCTCTCTCTCTCTCTCTCTCTCTCTCTCTCTCTCTCTCTCTCTCTCTCTCTCTCTCTCTCTCTCTCTCTCTCTCTCTCTCTCTCTCTCTTTCTCTGTCCGTTCAATATTCTGCAGCATCAGGTGCACCAGTAACAATCTGTGTCACCGGTCATGTCAGAGGACATGGCTCCGACGTGTTTCCAGGGACGCGGCATGTCCATCCAGCAGGCTACGGATCTCTGGCCCGCTCCAGCTGGCGTGTCCATCTGTCTGCAGCGCACACTGCTGCTGGTGATCAACATAACAAGGACACCGCTACCTACCGTTTCCCCAGCGGTCCACCCTAAGCTCATCGGCCTTCAACGTGTGTTAAGAGGAATGTGGCATCATCATTCAATCAGTGAGCAGGGTTGTGATACAAGCCATTTAAAGGCCAAAACACAAGCCAAACTCATTTATCAACAGACCATTAGAGTTATTTATCATGAGGCAGGGGAAAACCCCGGAAAGCCCTGTGGGGGACAGGAGGGAAACCTTGAGACTGGAACCCCAGTGGAGGAACCGAAGAAGTAAGATTGGACTGAAATCAAATGGTGAAATCAAGGCGAAAGCCAAAGGAAAGCAATCCAAAATAAATGGGCACGTATTCATGAGATTGGTTTGCTTGCAATCAAGCTTGACTTATGAATAAAGTCAGACTTTACATCAGAGATGCTCGTTTTCCCGGTGACTGGCATGTTGCTAATGAGCAGGTAGCTCCCAGGCGTCTCGTTCAAGGATACGGGTAGGGCAGTGCAGACATCGGGGCTCAAACCCAGTGCCTTTCATCTGGAGTCGAACATCCTAGCCTCTACACTATCCGTCATTAGTAACTCGGGAACAATCCAACTTGATGAAATTATAATAATTGGAGAGTCTGATAAAAACAACATTGAAGACATGCTCTCAAGGACTTGGCCGTATCCATGACCTGATGGTTGGGGATCTTTCAGCCAATTAGAATTGTGGTATCAGGATCCTGGCCGCCAGTAAACTGGGGGCCATCAAGCAGGCAGCACTCATTTTGCTTTTTCTAGGTTTAATTTTCTTTATTTAATTGAATTTTGAGTCTTTTTATTGTTGACCATTTTTTGCAGAAGCATATCCAATTTTTCCTTCCGTTTGTTAATTGATGGCTCTCTCTGTTTCATGCATTTTAAAGCACTTTGTAAACCTTGTTTTAAAAAAGTGCTTTTAAATAAAGGTTATTGTTATTATCATTAAAGTGTGCTACTCACCTGAGTACTACAGAGTCGGCGGTGAGGACCAGCGACCAGCCAGTGAGACCATTCAGTGATCCACAGCCATGGTGCATAATTACAGCTTAAGCCCGAGCAGCAAACGTATCACTGATCTCCACGAGGCCCATCAAGTGGGTTCCAATTAGCCACTACGTCCTAATTACACACTTACAAAGGCATGACAAATGCTTATCCTTGGGTTCCACACACACACACACACACACACACACACACACACACACACACACACACACACACACACACACACACACACACACACACACACACACACACAAACACAAACACACACACACACACACACACACAAACACACACACACACACACAGGCACACAAACACACAGACACAAAAACACAAACACACACACACACGGACATAAACACTCACACACACAGAACTACATACACACATGCCCAATCACACACACACACACACACACACACACACACACACACACACACACACACACACACACACACACACACACACACACACAAACACACACACAAACACACAGGCACACAAACACACAGACACAAAAACACAAACACACACACACACACGGCCATAAACACTCACACACACAGAACTACATACACACATGCCCAATCACACACATCATAAACAAACACGCAAACACACACACACAAACACACATGCACATACACACACACACATGCACACACACACACACACACACACACACACACACACACACACACACACACACACACACACACACACACACACACACACACACACACACACACACACACAGGCTTCAAAAAGCATCTGTCGCCACAGATAGCGGATCATCTGTCAGCTCTCGATGCAATTAGATCAACATCCCGCACACCGGCCCCTAAAATGTCCCTGAGCGGAGGCCCCCCAGTGACAACAGTGGTCCCCGGCCCACCTTGAGAGGAGCCGGCCCTGCCAGCTCTGTCATCAGGAGCAAGGCCATCCTGATGCATGGGGCCTCAGCGTAGGAGGGGGGGGGGGGGGGGGGGGGGGGGGGGGGGGGGGGGGGGGGGGGGTGTCCTGCTGGCCTAACAGGTTAGCCCTCCTTCTCAGACGGCATGGAAGGGCTATCTCTCATCCCATCACAGCAGAACCCACGGTAGTAAAGTGCACGGGGGCTGGGCTCCATTGCTGCCGGCTATTCTTTTGACCCCCCCCTCCGCCCACCTCCTTGTCCGGGGTAGAACAAGGGCTGGGACGGAAGCCATTAGGAGCAGTAATCTGATCATGAGTTATCATAGTGCAGACTACAGCGTAGTCACGTTGTGATGCGTCCTGGCGATACACAGCGTGGATGTGTGTTGTGTGTGATATAGACACGTGTTTTGTGTCATAGTGACAGTGTTTTGCGTGTGGAGGTTTTGTGTGTGTGTGTGCATAGATGTGTGTTTTGTCTGTTTCGCAGTAGCAGTCCTGTATTATGCTGCGGTGTCTGGTCCATTGTGATAAGAACCTCTTCTTTTTTGTTCGCGGGGACAGGCCCAACAAGGCCTACGATAAGAGGTAGGGGAGTGTGTGTGTTTTGCCTTTTTTTGGCTGCTTTTGGGGGGGGGGAAGTGAAAGATCCACGTTCGGATCGGACTGGGTCGTCTGTGTGATCGTCAGGAAGGCATTACGAATAAGGATTATTTGATATCTTTTGTGTTTTCACGTCCTGATCTATTGGGTTTAAATTCAGACTTCATACAAAACGTTTGTGTCACATGACACTGATAGTAGCTTTAGAAGGATTTTCTTTCAGCGTGAGTGAAAGTCTAACCTGTTCCAGATTGGCTCCTGAATGTTTTGGCAAAGAATGCGCTTTTGATCTGCCGTGACATGACCCAATGGTCTGATTTGATTGGAATAGCTTTCATTCCCTTTCTCATCGATTCAACTTCTTTAAGAAATGTACAGTTACTTTTTATTGTATTCTGCCTTAATTCTAATACATTTGTTTCTTGTACCTGACATGTTTCGACTACGTCCTGCAGGAAGTAGTCGAAACATGTCAGGTACAAACAAATTAATACTAGTCTGTTTACATGAACATACAAGTTAATATATCAAGTTAGACCAAATTAACTTTTCTGAGTTATTTATCCTGTGGCTCTGTGAGTCTGTGAGTGTAACTGATGTCATATAGTAGGCATACTAGTGTGTATCATAGCACGCTCTCTATCTCTGCCTTAAAGTGTTGTTTTTTTTATAGCTATGGAGGAAACGTGTACAAACTGTGTAAACATGTGCACCCTCAACAAGCAAAGGAACATCCCAGTTTATGTTCTCTTACATCACAGCAGTACCCAGACTGATCAAAGGTTATGGTTTGTCTTGGCATGGTCCTTTTAGATAGTTCGCTCCTCAGGCTTTGCACTGTTCATGTGTTTGAGGATGTGAACTTCCTGGTTTTGAAAAAAGCTGCAGTGCCTCTGGTGAAATAGTTTGTAAAACAATGCACTGAACAATGTGCCTCCAGGGAATCGGTGACAACGGTAAGGATCACTTGCTTATTGTTATGCAATTAAAACTCAGCTGCAGTCAATGCTCATAATAAAAAGTACTGCTGATAATATAAATACTTCAGTATATTGAATGGACTTGAATTTATTTTAATTAAATCTAATAAATTAAAATCTCAGAATTAATCAATTATATATATTTATTTATTTTAGTTTTATGAATTTAGTGTATAAATGCAATGAAATACAATACAATGCAAATAACTTAAATGAAGGAGGGGAGGATGGACTCCAAAGGTACACAAAAAGTACTCAAATGGTTTCTTGATCAAGAAGAGAACCAAAGCAATGCTGCTGCTGCTTCCAGGGGTCTTTATATCAGCAATAACTACAAAATAATCTCTTTATTTTACGTGTTCATGCACACAATGCTGGAGCAACAGTTGGTAAGCGGGGAGAATTTGTATTAGCTTTCGTTTTTGTATTGATCTCTGTCTATTTGTTTCTTTTTTCTAGGTCTGTGTTGGTCTGTTTTGATCCATTTTCCCTCTTTCCTCTCCAGAGGGTCTGGTCCCATCCCTGTTGGCGTGTTTGTACATAGGGTCGGGCCATTACCATGGTGATACTTCAATAATGTCAGTCTAGCATGCCACAATGCTCCCTTCCATTTACTCTTTGTAACACTTCAGTAAGCCGATTCATAGGGTGTGTGTGTAGGCGCTCCTATCCTCCGACACTGCCATCATCGTCGTCACCATCATCTTCATCATCATCATCATCATCATCATCATTATCATCATCATTATCCTCATCTTCATCCTCATTCTGTCACCATCCTCCTCTTCTTCATCATCCTCAGTTTCAACCTCAGTTTCATCCTCATCATCTTCTTCTGATTATTCTGCTTCTCCTCTTCTTCTTCTGTAACGCTCCCATCATTTGACACCGCCTTCATCATCATCATCCTCATCATCATCCTCATCGTCATTATCCTCTTCATCACCTTTGACATCGGGATATCTGTAGCGAAACAAGGGGCAGAAAGTAAACCCCAGTATGTCTTCCAGCCTGAGGAGCTTTGCACACTTCACAGCAAAAACTTTGGCTCACTTTTCAAACGCACGGCTTTAGTGGCTCCAGGTCCCTCTCTCCCTCCTCTTTTACAAGTCCACATTATGCTGCATAGCCCCCCCACGGCCGTCCCTCCACCCCTCCTCCACCCCTCACCCCCCCCCCCCCCCCCCCCCCCCCCCCCCCCGTCTTCTGGTGGTCCAGCCGCCAGTGTTGCCAGATTGGGCCCGATTTCGCGCCCAATCTGGCTACCCCAGGGTCTCCATATTGGGCGGGAAATCAGGCCCAATCTGGCAACCCTGCCAGCCGTCCGGTGGGTACAGAGGGTGATCGGGAGAGAGAGTGCTGCTGGTGAGATAATAGTGGTGAGAGGCAGGGATTACAGATTAAAGCAGTGGGGGCCGTGGGGGAGACTCCTTTAAGGTCCCCCTCGATGCGGAATGCATCCTGGATGTTGTGGCGTTCAGAGGCGACTGGTCTGGATACTGTTTGTTATTTAGTCATTTGGGATTTTTCCAGTCCCCTCCTGATTAGCATAGGAGTTTCTGTGTGTCAATAACAAGTGTTTGTCACACATTTCTATTTAAGGATTAAAGTCTTGAAGGGTCAACAATTATTTATTTTGTCAGTTTTGTGTGGCGGGGCAGTGGCTGGAACAAAGCCCCTTTGACTGACTGTAATCCTGTCATTAAAAAAAGTAGTTTTTACTTCTATACATATTTATAATTATATATGGGTGTATGTGTAATTACATTACAAACATTATGTGTATTGTGTGTCTTCTCAGCTGCACAACAATTTATATTTATATTTAGGGGATTTTGCTGACGCTTTTATCCTAAGCAACAACCAATCATTCACATATTAACCCACCGACGGCCGAGTCAACCATATAAGGCGACAGCCAGCTCGTCAGAAGCAGTTAGGGTGAGGTGTCTTGCTCATGGACACCTCAACACTAAGCTAGGAGGAACCGGAACTCGAACTAGCAAGCTTACGGTTAACAGTCAACCCCCTACTTTTCATGAGACTAAATGTAAAATTATGCCAGAGATTGTTACAATCAATTATAAATAATAAAAAGGAAATTCTCCAAGTGTGCAATATATCCAACATAGTTATTCTCTGTTCATTTATTATGAATATCATATAAATATTAACGTTTGTAAGTGTAGATATTGCAACATGAGATGATATTGCTTCCGACCCTAGGTTGTTTCATCTCTATTGATCACCCAGCTTTGTTCCGGGCCTGGATCTGAATAAGGGGTTCACAACATGGTCAGAGAGAGCTGAGACAGAGACAGTGTATCGCAAATGAAGAGAACTCAGAAAATCCCATACGTGGTTGTCACCATGATTAATAAACGAAGCAGAACTCCATCTTCTCTCACTCCAGCCCACATAAACACTTTTCTAGCCAAAAACCACCGTTGTGTAAAAACATCACCTCACTGAAGATCAATAGGCATCTACGGCTGCAATGCTTATTCTGCATCTAAAAAACGATTACAAACTAAAAAACACTCCACGTTCGCCGGTGAGGGTTTGGACACCATTTTCCGGCCAACTCATAAGTTACTGTAAGTATAATTGAGAGTTGACGTTTGTGGATGAATTAAGTATTTGGGGATGGAGACGTAAGCGGGGGCTTAGGAAGTTGCTGGCCTGCCCGGAGCTGTGCGTTTATGAGCGGACCAATGGAGCATGAAATGTGCTGCTTCAGGGAGAGTCCCGCACATGGCGGCTGTATCTCGGCCACACAGTGCTTCCTCTCCCATTGATTATCATCACTGACATTCCCCCAGGCCCGACCGTCTCTCAAGGAGGCTGCTTCAACGAGGCCGGTTCATCTCTGTTGTTGTTTCATAGTCCTCGGTGTGCCTTGAAGGTGTAAGGGCAATTATAGTTAACGGTTTTAACACGTTGTCTCTTGGTGTATCAAAGTCGTTTGGATCATCCCTTAGTGCTGCATAAAGGTGGAGGGATGTGTACTAGAGCTGCCTGTGAATACCATCCTCTTATTACGAGGTGTTTGGCAAAGAGATTATCCCAGCAGAAATCCGTTGGCACAAACGCCCCCTAAGCCTGTTCCTTCCCTCCAGTATCTTTCTGGAGGAAG
>NC_044062.1:5036527-5039027 GCF_902167405.1 Gadus morhua
TCCAGACTGCTTTTTTTTTTCTTCTTCTTCTCATCACCGCGAAGAGCTCCGCGTCCGACTGGATTAAGCTGCAGTCCGCTCGGAACGAGCTGCATGGTCATAACTGTGTGAGAGAACACACATCTGAGCAAAAAATGGAACTAGACGGGTTGGATATCATCGTTTTAATTTGTTACTTAATCGGGTGAACGCCACGGAGACAACAAAAGGGGCCACATCCACAAGTGTGAATATTAAGCTCCGCGTAAAAGAGAATCCACTTTCCAACTAAAACCACACCAGGGTGGACGCGGATGCATTGAAAAGTCACTCTAATACCCCAAAATCGTCACTTCAGAGTGACTTCTAAAAGGAAAGGTGAAGCGGATAAAGCAAAAGATGGATTAAATGCCGTCTTCGATGTGGAGGCTGTCGCTGTCCGACGCGCGAGTGGTGCTGAAATTTGGATGATGCCGAATCAGCGGCTGCAGGGCTGCCGCTCCCTGCACCTGAACGAGGACAACGGTCGCTTCCTGCTGCTCGCCCTGCTCATCGTCCTGTACCTGCTGTGCGGCGCGGCCGTGTTTTCCGCCGTGGAGCGGCCCTCGGAGCTACGGGCTCACGGCCGCTGGAACAAGACGCTGCTCAACTTCAGCGAGGCGTTCAACATCAGCGTGCAGGACCTCAACTCCCTTCTGCGGGACTACGAAGCCGCGATCGCCGCAGGCATCCGGGCCGATGCCCTGCGCCCGCGATGGGATTTTACGGGGGCTTTTTATTTTGTTGGGACCGTGGTTTCAACAATAGGTGGGTGCAGCTATGTCCGTGCACTACACCGTCCCACTCACACGCGCCGCGCTGAAGCACTGATAATGCCAGCTTTCATAGCGACCTCCAACTGTGCATGCAACACCCTGTAACACAACGTCTATCAGTGTTTTATTTAGAATCCGGATGGATTCGGTATAATACATGTGAAGTGACAGAGAGACGCATAGAATCGAACTGTTGAGTCGTGTTCGATGGATTGAACACGCCAAGCTGTTGTGCAACACAAGCCACAATTGCGATTGCACAGCTCGTGTTACCTGCTGCTGGCAGGAACAGGACAGCTTGTCTGGTGTGAATCAGTCTCCCAGGGGGACCCACACACTTTCCATTGGCTCCCGTTCAGGGGACCAGATGAAACTTTTCATTTTGGAAGCCAGGCAGAGAGAGAGAGGAGGGGGGGGGGAGAGAGATGGGGGGGAGAGGGAGAGAGACAGAGAGAGAGAGAGAGAGAGTGAGAGAGAGAGAGAGAGAGAGAGAGAGAGAGAGAGAGAGAGAGAGAGAGAGAGAGAGAGAGAGAGAGAGAGAGAGAGAGAGAGAGAGAGAGAGAGAGAGACAGAGAGAGGTTTTGGCATGGGATGACTGATCTCAATCGTCTGCCATTTGGAAAGCATCACTGGTGTCCGTCCACATAGGACAGCACCCATGGGGGTCAGCCGTCCTCGTTGCATTTTCATTTTAAAACCCAAAAGAATGTCAACGAGGGGCCCCTTATGCGCCCGGTTAACATTTGCTCATGCGATAGGTCAGAGAAGAGCAAGTGTCCCTTCCAGGCCGGCCCCGGGCCCCGCAGCGCGCTGCCCTGCATGCCTGATCACACGGGGCCCTCGGCAAACGGCTCACACACCCGGGCTGGGGCAACAGAGAGCAGGGGGAGGGTGGGGGAGGGAGTGAGGGAGTGAGGGAGGGAGGGAGGGAGGGAGGGAGGGAGTGAGGGAGTGAGGGAGTGAGGGAGTGAGTGACAGACTGACACATTGTGTACACACACATGGAGAGCTCCATGTGTGTGTGTGTGTGTGTGTGTGTGTGTGTGTGTGTGTGTGTGTGTGTGTGTGTGTGTGTGTGTGTGTGTGTGTGTGTGTGTGTGTGTGTGTGTGTGTGCGCGTGTGTGTGTGAACGAGTGAGTAAATGACAGGCTGACACCCTGTGTACTCAGTGTGTGTGTGTGTGTGTGTGTGTGTGTGTGTGTGTGTGTGTGTGTGTGTGTGTTTGCGTTCGTTCGTTTTTGTTTGTGTGTGTCTGTGAACGATTGAGTAAGTGTGAATGAGTAAGTGCCAGGTTATAATTTTACCTGACAGAAATCCTTGAGCCCTGCCCTTGAGATCAAACAGCAGACGAGCACAGACAGCAGTACCTCCTCCCAGCACTCCTCAATAATTGGAAACTGTGTCAAAGGGAAGTGATTGGGGGAAATAATGATGGCAAACACGAGCTGAAGGAGTAGGCTGGGGCCCTAGGATGCAGCATTGTCAGAACCCCTCCTTTATTTATGTCTGACAGGAGACCTTTATAGGGACCACCCTAAAGCCTCCCTCAGCATCTCTCTTTCTCTCCCCCTGTCCCTCTCTCTCTTTCCCTCTTGCGTTCTCTTACTCTATCTCGCTCTCTTTGCCTCTTTCTCCCTCTCTCTCTCTCCCTCTCTCTCTCTCTCTCTCTCTCTCTCTCTGTCTGTTTTGGTCTCTGTGTGTGTGTC
>NC_044062.1:5046527-5141527 GCF_902167405.1 Gadus morhua
GGAATCCTACAGTCTTAACATCCATTTAGTAACCACCTGTTAAAGCCACTTCAGGTTACCAATGATTTGGAACATCTTAACGTAGAGCTTAATGAGTAATCTCATGCAGTGAAATCATGCAGTGTTGTCACTCCTCCGTGCTATATTGCACTAACACACTGGCAGAGCGTATCATAATAAAGGTCTACATCACTGTGTATATAATCCCCAAGACTGCCATGAAGCACCCACCGAGCTTTGCTCACAACACTGCTCTTTATGTCGGAACTGCCATCAGCTCAATCTAAAGCAGCAGACATCTATAATCCCCCCCCTGCTGTAGTTTTTACGACGTGGCATTAAATCTGAATATCTCCCGTACACGGCGCGACTCGGAACAATTTCCAGCGGATGATTGGTGGGGCAGAAGAGCAGACGGGCGCGCTTCAGACGGGCTAATGATATGTGTGCAGGGAGAGAGTGGAGGTCTCTCATAATGGCCTGAGTGCCACAGTCAAGGCTGCGCAGCGCTTCGTCGGCGCAGGTGTGTTTGCCTTCTGCCATAATAGAAGAGGGCTCGGCAGAGCTAAGCTTTTATTCAAATATTGACATTACATACAGCGCCGAAGATAATAGCGGGCCAAGGGCACGGCCTTCAGGTGCCCGGTTAGTGGAGAGAGCCAATGGATTGCATAAGGTAAGGGGACTGTACCATTTGTATTATAAAAGATAACACTCAGCCGAGATATACGCAGGGCCTATACTGTCGCACTCCCCGGGTTCAGCTTTCTGTGTCTCTTTGCAGTGATCGATCGGGGCACTGCAGAGGAAAAAGGGAGAAAGAAAGACAAATTCAGAAATAATTATCTATTAGCTGATTTCCAAAGCAACAGGGCACACTTTCTTGCCAATGAATCAATATAGATGATATAAGTGCCTTAATCGTCTTCTATTGGTTTCTATATCTCCTTGCCAGCAGAATTAATCTCATTGAGCGACTCAATAAAATCAATGAGAATGTGATTAGTTATGGAGGAATAATATAACATTGTAAGAATCCAAAAGGGGCTATTTTAGGTTTTCTATTTATACTTAGCTTCATTAGAAACACGCAGAACACATCGCCTTAATCATCATCAATAGTTCATTGATTTGCAACACATAAAAGTAACATTCAAGCTTTTCCCTTGAGTGATTCATGCATGAGGCTGATTTATTGTCAAATTATGATTTATGTATATATTACTTGTTTCAGAAGTGACAGGGTTTATTGGACCCATTTAAGCTTATATTCCTAATCGACATAGCATTTCATTCTAATCAAAGAGCTAATCTCTTGCACATTAATACTGCCTTTCCATAATGTGTAGGTTAGTGTGCATCGATTTAAAAACCTAATTCGTATTCATTCAATATCTGCAATCTCGAGACGCCCAGTCAAATGCTTAACTTGCTTTTGCTATGATATGGTATCAACCTATGGTGTGTGCATCTTTGTCGACATCATCCTTCCGCTCAGCTCACGGTCTTCCACACAGCCGCCATTGTGCTTAAGATGACCGTTGTTGGCCAGTGATGCGGCACCACAGCAGATGGCACTGGTGGTGCTGGTGGTGCTGGTGCAGTCAGAGCCCCCCCCCCCCCCTCCCCCACCCCCCAGCCCTGTGGCGTCTCCGTGGCCCCGGAGGGTCCTGTGACTCATGTTTTCCCTGGTTGTCACAGAAACCAACAGGAAACACAACAGAGCCATCAGAGCCGTCCCGGAGTCTCGAGAGCCACTCCGGGCTGCGAAGGCTGGACCTGTCTGTTCCCAAACCCCCAAATGGCAGGAGGTTTGGGGACAGCAGGTTTAGGTTCATACAGTTCGTTTTAGATTGTATGGTTCGTTTTAGACCAACCAAACAATCGTCGAAATCGTCTCAAACCTACCATCTCACTGTCTTACTCTCTCTCTCTCTCTCTCTCTCTCTCTCTCTCTCTCTCTCTCTCTCTCTCTCTCTCGCTCTCTTCCCCTCTCTCTATATCACCATATGGTTCGTTTTAGATTGTCGTTGAGGACGAGGGTATATAATACAGTGACCTTCTCACGGCCCGCAAAAATGGCCGTGAGCTACTTGGTTGGCACATACTAGGATGTGTTTAATACACGCCTAATGCACCTTCATTATCGTACAATTATGTGAGCTGGACAGGCATTCTTATTGATTGGTTTTAAAAGTGCAAAGTATCAGTATCATTACTATCATATACTTCGGCTTTCTTTACCTCGGGCTAGAAATGTGTTACTTCAGAACTGGTTTTGTATACTAAGAATGGATCAATGCAATTGCCAGGGCACTATTCAGCCAATACCAGCGCTTCAAGGGAAACAACCTTTATCCTTCTGCTGTAAGGGCTAACGAAACGTAGAAGTAAGGGTGTATATGGTTTTACTTCCATTTAATTGGACAGCAGAAGGTTATGTTCTGCACAGGGGTGACGATTTTAATGAAGACAAAGGAAGAGACTCTCCTGGCCTTTAAGGTCCTGTGGTAAATTAAGAGAGTTGACACTCTTTCTAGCTCGTACTCCCCCTTCAATCGCAAATTTATCAGATTGTAACTAGCACCTATATGTATATATATGGTCTCTCTCTTGCATTCACCCTCTCTACCGCTCTCTCCCTCTCCCTCTCTCTCACTCTCTCCAATTCCCTCTTTATCTTTTTCACCCTCCAACTTTACTCATTTTCAGTCTCTCAAACTTACCATCTCTCTGTCTGTCTTACATTGTTACTCTCTCTCTTTCAATTTGTCTCTTTCTCTTCCCCCCTCCTACCCTCTCTCTTTTGCCTCTCTGTCTCTCTCTCCCTCACTCTCTCTATAGAGAGATCTAAATTAAAGTGAAATCCCTTCTCTATTTTTTCACTTAGTGTGATTATGACCTAAGGGTCCTACTTGACTTGCAGCTGTCAAGCGGTAATTAATTGATGGTAATGGCCCTGTTTCCAATTACTTCCCTTCTGCTCCGATATCTCCTCGATGATCACGTTTACGATCATCACTTAGGCACTGCGCAATGTTATCCCTGCGCCCAGTCACATGCTCCTCATTCGATATTAATGAATACGAATTCCCCCACAGCTCCGCACCAAATTGCATTTGGTGCACATGACATCCTGCCGGATCAAGTTCAGTAGAAACCAAACGACTTTCCCCCTCCGCCAGAGCACAAATGGTGTGTGTGTGTGTGTGTGTGTGTGTGTGTGTGTGTGTGTGTGTGTGTGTGTGTGTGTGTGTGTGTGTGTGTGTGTGTGTGTGTGTGTGTGTGTGTGTGTGGGGGGGGGGGGGGGGTATTATCACAGGGTCTTTCTGCACGCCCCGAAATGAGGCTATTCGACTCGGACCGCTAACTCCGACGTCGTATCCCCCCTTAATTACCTCGCAATTTGCGTGCCCCACGCTCCAGCGAACTCACTGAACTCACTTTGTTTCGTTCTTTATGTATATATATAGACCAACAAGGCGCCCCCCCCCCCCCCCCCCCCCCCCCATGGACGAGCGCAAAGTCGACGTCGTCTCTGCCATTACCGCTGCCCGTTTTGTCCCGTTAATGCGGTTTGACACCGTAGTTTCAGCCGTAATGACTCGGAAACGCTACACCCGATCGATGCGTCCTTCTCCTCTCGTAGGTAATTCGTCTGGTAACGAGCGAGGAGGAGCATGGCCGTGGTGCCGCACACGCTGGAGACCTCCTCTGGTCCGCTCACTGCAGCAGATCAATTAGCTGATACGTTTGTTTGTTTGTTTGTTGGTTTGTTTGGGAGCAGGGGTTGGCGGGGAGAGGCGGTGATAACACTGAACAACACAGAGCGAGGCCCTCTCCTATTTTTGGCCGCGTTGTGCTGAGTTCTGTCTCCTGGGCCGATAACAAAGTGTTACAACATCCACCGGGCATCCGCTTTAACAGAATAAATCAACCCCTCTGGCCCCCACACACACACCCACACACACTCACACACACACACACAACCCCACCCCTCCCCGCGTTGTCCATCACTTGTCACGGCCTCGGTCGAGACTGAGTGCATGAAAGACTGCGTTGTCAGAAACGGTAAACAGAACTCGCAATGTTGGAAGGAGCTGAGATACGACCTTCCATGGTGATGAGCCGGGGGGGTGGGGGTGGGGGGGTTGAATGGGGGGCAACCTCCTTTGATTTACAGGGCACAGCAATGCCAGGGTTTGTTCTTCTTTGATTCTTCAGGGGCTGGATCTCTCGGGTGGAGTCCTATTCGGGATCATCGCGTTGCCTTTGTGAACTCGGTTGCACTTTGTCTGTCTGGGGACCCAGTAGAGGTCTGTGGTCGGAAGTCCTAGTTGTGCCGTGGACCCTGTATAACTGAAACGGGTCCATTACCGTCAGCTCTCGTATGAATGACGCAGAGACCCCGGCAGACAAATTACTCGATGGAAAGTTGTTTTTCCTCCGTTTCAGATCTAAGGTCAAAGAAGACAATTTTCTCACGGCAGAGGTTGTGTTGTCTAGAAATTGACGTAATTTACTACAACACACGGAAGAGGTTGTTATAGCAGGCTTGGCTGACTGTCACATAGAGGACAGAACATAGAGTGAAAACATCACCTTGAAACGTGTCAGGTGTGCTGCGCTGTGTCTGTGTGTGTGCGTAAGTGTGTGTGTGTGTGAATGTTTCTTCAAATTTCAAATATGATTTATGTCGTTATGAACGCTAGTTATAGGGCTATGTCAATGTTTTCTCTTTGTGATTGAGTGTTCAGCATCCACACCGAAACGTTGTGTGTTAAGTGCTATTTCAATTGCGTAACACCCGGTGTCAGCCAACATCTGCTGTGATCGAGACAGACAGTACTTGCGCACAACAACAACTAAACAATCCTAAAATACTTATTTTGTCCCCTTCTATCGAGAGTGTATACAAAAACAAACAATGACCCGGGCATTTTCCCATCCAGCAATACATTGTGAATCATTATATCCAGAATGCACAGAGGCAGATCTTTATTAGATAACAGAGGGCCTGCCAGAGTCAACGCTGAGCAAGATAATCAGCGAGACTTACTCTACAGAATGCTGCATCAACGCCAGAGCAGAAACATACTGCTATGCGAATGGGATTCCCAACAGGATCCAGTTATTTCCATACATATATCTTGGGGAAAAGTGTCTGCCAGGCTCCTGTCCTGATGACACCCCCCCCCCCCCCCCCCCCCCCCCCTCTCTCGCTGTGTTTCATCCTTTTGTTCTCTGTTAACAGCTATCTGTTAGGACAAGCTAACCGATCAATAACAGGCAGACAGGCAGGAGAGATAACTCGCTATCAGAGAAACATGTAGAATATTGTCCTCACGTTTCCCTCTCCTTTGCTCTTTGTCTCTCTTTTTCTTCTTTCATCCTCTCTCGCTCTGCCTATCTCTCTCAACTACTCTCTCTCTCCCCCCTCTTCTCTCTCTCTCTCCCTCTCTTTCTCTCTCTCTTCCTCTCCCTTTCTCTCTCCCACCCTCCCTCCCCCCTCCCCGTCTCTCTCCCTCTTCATATCTCTCTCAACCTCTCTCTCTCTCTCCCTCCCTCCCTCTCTCTCTCCCTCCCTCTCTGTCTCTCTCTCTCCTTCTCTCTCTCTCTCTCTCTCTCTCTCTCTCTCTCTCTCTCTCTCTCTCTCTCTCCCTCTCTCTCTCCCTCCCCCCTCCCCCGCTCTCTCCCTTTCCTCTCCCTCTCCCCCTCTCTCTCTCCCCCCCCTCTCCGTCTCTCTCTCTCCAGGCTTCGGGATGACCACCCCGGTGACCATCCCCGGTAAGGTGTTCCTGATCTTCTACGGGCTGCTGGGCTGCGCCGCCACCATCCTGTTCTTCAACCTCTTCCTGGAGCGCATCATCACGCTGCTGGCCGTGGTCATGAAGGCCGTGCGGGAGCGACGCATCCGCAACAGCGGCATCCTCCCACCCGGCATCCGCCACGACTTCTCCGCCTACTCCTTCCCGGGCTGGAAGCCCTCGGTGTACCACGTCATGCTGATCCTGGCCCTGTCCGCCATCACCATCTCCTGCTGCGCCTCCGCCATGTACACCCCCGTGGAGGGCTGGGGCTACCTGGACTCGCTCTACTTCTGCTTCGTCACCTTCAGCACCATCGGCTTCGGGGACTTTGTCAGCAGCCAGGGGGCGGCCTACGAGTACCAGAGCGTGTACCGCCTGGCCAACTTCCTGTTCATGCTGATGGGCGTGTGCTGCATCTACTCGCTGTTCAACGTCATCTCCATCGTCATCAAGCAGGTGCTGAACTGGATGCTGGAGAAGATGGCCTGTTTGTTCTGCCAGCGCTGCGGCAAGGCCAACGCCCTGCTGGGCCGACGCAACGCCATCCGCCCCGGATCGCGCAGCCGCAAGGGCCAGTTCGCCAAGGCGCCGGACTCGGAGGGGCCGTGCGACAGCGACACCGAGGGGAGAAGGCTTTCGGGGGAGATGATCTCCATGAAGGACCTGACGGCGTCCAACAAGGTGTCGCTGGCGCTCATGCAGAAACAGCTCTCCGAGTCGGCCAACGGGTACCCCCGGACAGTGTGCGGGAGCTCCCGGCACAACGGGTTCTCCGGAGGGGTCGGTGCGCTGGGCATCATGAACAACAGGCTGGCAGAGACGAGCAACTCCAGGTAGTCGCGGAGGAGGGGGGGCTCGGGACAGGCGTTCTCCCCGGGACACGGAGAGAATGAAGGGTTCGAGTCTGACCGTGGATCTGATCGACGCAGAGACGTTTGAAAATAGATTGTTAATACCGCTCTTGATACGCATGATCTGCATGGTTTCTTTGGGATCATTTATGGATTGGATTGGACCGCCGTTGGTCCCGACGGCGGTGATGATGATGATGAAGATGATGATGATGACGATGACGATGACGATAATGATGATGATTTGGACGAGGATGATCTGAGAATGACGATCATCCTTTTTACTTGAAGAAGCGCTCAACCTGTACGTCCCTTCAGTTCAGAGTAGAACACATAGACCGTGAGAGGACTGGGGATCAGGGAGGAGATGCGCTCCCGTTTGGATACGCCGCTTAAACCACAAGGTTTCTACACTTTATTCGAATGTACACGAAGAGACAGCCGGCGCTTTAGGAGGGATGTAACTGCCTGAGGATATAGCACATATTAAACTATGCATTACGTTTTTCTTCATGCATTATTTGCACCATACTTGTAGTCCTTCCATTCAACAGTGTGCCGCCCACTTCTCTTGATGCTAGTGAAAGGTGTAGCCTCAGGTCTCGGATGGAAAGGGGTTTGAACTCTGCATGGATTTTTTGTGGTGACTGTTGTGTGTGAGTGTGTGAGTGTGTGGATGGCGTGCGGGCGTGCGTGAGTGAGTGTGTGCGTGCGGTAGGCGTGCGTGCATGCGTGCGTGTGTGTGGGAGGAGATAAATTCACAATTCAGCTTTCAAAGTGTCATTTCCTGCTGGCAGAGATGGAAAGGAGAAACGCAGAGAGGCAGAATAAAACCATCCGCTCCTACCAGGAGCAGAGCCTTGGCTCTTATCAGCTCACAGCATATTTCAGGCCATTCAAAGGTTTGACTTAAAGCGTAAACAAAGAAAATAAAAAAAACTTCACTTTTAGCAAACAGCTTCTTACCACGATAAATGTATCGATGACAACACCGACGTCATGATGCAACGCGAATATGGAGGGCATGTCAAATTAGTGTATTCGCAGTATATACCGCTGGAAGGTTAACGGCAGATACATTGGGCACGGAAGCGAGCGACCGCAGAGTTAAAACGACAGCCTGTCTGTCTGCTGCGGGCGCAGTTCAGTCACATGATGAAGTGTGGGGGGGGGGGAAGATGAGCGCATTCGGGCTAGGACGCTCAAAGAGTGGCAAATGAAGGTCTCTCATGCGAAAGGTCTCGCTCTCGCGATGGGCCGTGTGCCATGGCATGGATGAAGGATGTCCGTTGGGTCCCGTCACAGAGCGGCCCGGTCTCTCTCTCTCTCAGAGTATCTGCAGTCACGGCTCCGTTAAACGCAAAGCATGATTCAACGGCATGCGACGGCTCTGCTTGATCTCAGCGCCAACACGTGGCTATGCTTAAATGGGCGGTAAAGGTGTTCGGGAGGGATACGATGCCTTGACTGGCAGCGCTGCGCACAATCAGTGGTGTTTCCTCCTGCGAAACACTGTCTTTATCCTCCGCGGGCGATGATGACTGGAATGAAGGGGCTGCTGATGGCTTCTGAAGCGCTGGATGTCAGGAAGGGAAGTTGGTCGTTGATTGGTTGAGCAGGAAGGGAGACACAGAGAAAGAGAACTGACACCAGGAAGCCTTTCAGGGAGGATTCCCAGTGTGTGCGTGCGTGTGTGTGTGTGTGTGTGTGTGTGTACATGCGTGTGTGTCTGTGTGTGTGTGTGTGTGTGTGTGTACGTGTGTGTGCCTGCGTGTTTGAATACAAAGAATATTGTGCATTGTAGCAACAGAGCACTGAGGCAGTCCAGAACATCCACCCCAGACATCACAATCCGTTCCCGATGCAGATCTACAGCCAGGGAATCAACTCTGCCGCTGTAAGCATTCTGAATCGCCCACGCTCATGGAGAAGTCTGCGTTTGGCTCACATGCACTGCACTGTAGCCCCCTGGCGTGCTCTCAGCTTTCCTTATCGTTCAGTCCGCCCCGATCCACTCGATATCAGCCCTCACACTGTGAATATTAGCATGTTCCTAATCTGTACATACCCTCGTGATGCGGACGACAACGCTTTACACTGGAACACGGCGCATTGACCCGAGATTCGTTCATTGACACCCCCCCCCCCCCCCCCCCCCCCCCCCCCCCCCCGTTCCAAGCATTTTGTGCAAAGATGTAAATAAGCTTTAAGTCCCCAGTCCTCTGCATGAGGAGTAGAGAAAGTGACTCAGGTAGTTGAAACTTCAGGCTCGTCTTAGTTTCCTGCATGCCATCATGGTTAAGCCATACAGTAGGTGTATATAAATCAGAAGACTCTTTGAAGTATATTTTTATATATTTAAACTTTCCAAATACCTGGCATAAGGAAGAGTGATTGATATGAATGCATTGCGATGTCTCACGTGTCTTACTCTGCAGCTGCAGATTCCTGAAAAAGATTCAATAAAGAAATGCTTCTGACCATGATTTGAATACATTCTGCAATAAACAGTTAAATCCATACAAATAAAGCGGTCTTAACCAGATAACCAGCCAGCCTTTTTATCAGAGTGACCACGGTGGTTAAATGAAGTGTTATGGGGAATGTCCTAACAGAAATGTAACAATTAATATCACTTAGAAGTTTGTTTCAGTATGTAACATATCCATGGCATGGAAAACCCTCTATGTTTCCATACCCAATCGATAATCAGTAATATCATGTGCAAACCTTCACAACCCCTATGGATGCATCATTTTATACTGGCAGAGGTGTCACAAAGGTTAGGTTATCTAGAAATCCTTCAAGAGATGTAACTAGCTACAGTGAAACTAGTAAAAGAATATCCATTATTTGCTCCAACAGCCTTCCTTGGACGAGGCGTTTGTGCACATGTGCGTCATCTTTGAGGCGACGTGGCATGTGTAGATGACTCAAGTAAACACTCATTTTAATATATTACTCAACCTAAAGATGAGATACTTGACGAAGCTGCATAGTGTATGCATGGCTTTGAATCAAAGTGACTTGACTTTCCTCACATTTTAACCACTGATAAATTATAAGAAAAAGGAGTGTCTAGAACTCATCTTTTACATTGCACAATCCCCTCTGCCTTTTGCAAATAAATGTATCTCAATTTAATTGCAACGGTTTAAGCACCCAGAAATCCACAGCAGGCTGGATCATTCTCCCATTAAAGGATTTATTCAGCCCCTCCATTATCTCTTGGGTGGAACAAGCAGAGTTGGATCACAAGATGGTGTGGGTCCAATGGAAGCTGCTTCACAGAGCATTGGTTTTTGAACACACCATGGACCTGGGGCTGTGCTTTCTGCTTACTGTAGGGGTGGTTCTGTTTCCGACGACAGCACCAGGGAACAAGGTAAAGAGAGCTGCAAACCTGTCACTGGTTGTCAAGGTAGACACGTTGTCATGGTCTCTGGATCAATAACATTGTCGAATCAGGCTTGCAAATGACAGTATATGCCTTTTAATCCTGGTGATCATACACAGTAAATGATGATGATAATGCCGTTGGCCCATCAGTGTTATCTTGGAGACAATGCCCTTGTTTTAGTGCATCGCACACTGTGTGTGGGCGGCCTGGATAAATTGTTTGTTTAGACTGCTAAACGCCTGCTAGGCAGTGATCTGAAGAAAAGGTCACCATAAAAAAATCCTTATTTTTACATTCAAACTGAGTTTGGACGCATTAGCACAGACTGCAGAAGACTAAAAGCTCTTAAAGCTTAAAAGGTATTATTTTAATTGATATCATCGATGAGATCGAGGAATGGGTTTAAGAGCCTCTTCAGTGTGTTGTATTATTTGTGTGTGTGCGCACGTGCGTTCGCGCGTGTGTGCGAATGTGTGTGTGTGTGTGTGTGTGTTTGTGCGTACGTGCGTGCGTGCCTGCGTGCGTTTGTGTGTGCGTCTGTGTGTGTGTGTGCGTGTGTGTGTGTATGTGGGTGTGTGTGTGTGTGTATGATTCTCATTGATCTTTTGTTCCACACCCATCATCAGTATTGTACTCCTGGCGTAAGTCTTGTGTTGCTTGCATTGTGATATAACTCCCAGCTAATGTATGCAAGTTAGTTATGGTTGCAAGTTGCACATTTATACCAATGATTGTACTTTTATATTTATGTAAATAAAAGCTGCAGAAGAAAAAAACGGACATAAACAGAGAGACAGAGAGAGACTTAAATAAAGAATATTTCCTAGGTAATCTTTCAAATGTTTCTGCTTGTTTTTTTCTTTTCGTTTCAATTCAAATATGAAGCAGACAGAAAATAATAATTTGAGGTAATTTTCAACATACATTCTTTTAAAATTTGACAATTGAATTGAGACTCGACAATAAAAACTGTTTTAGGAGAAATGTATACATTTCTGGATGATTTTACATCGAAATCATCCCAATATAATGTTAACAGGGTCCTTTATTTAACACTAAAAGAGCACAAGCTACAAACTCCTGGTGTAAGGACTTTTTTTATAAATATATGTAAACTTTTATCACAATTTTCATTTCCCAGTCTCTTCATGCACAAGAGAATCGCGTAACCATTTGTCTTTTTTAGTAATTAATATTAATGGAAGTACTTCAGGGTGTCTCTGTGTTAATTGGTCCTAATGTGTTGTTTAGGATTTGAGTCATAGTAGGGGACATGTAATTGCATTCATTACGGAAAATATTCAGAGCCCAGCTGATGGAAATTGGCACACAACACTGAGTTCAGTCACAGCGTTAAGAGCACATCTAGCCTTTCCCTCCAAGTCCTCTCATTATACAGCGGTAAAACCTAAACTCCACTCCATGATTGAACCCAAAAACACCTCTTCATAAAAATCCGATCCATACAAACGTATTATCCCACTGTTAAACTCGGATTGGTGTATTGAGAAGAGGCAGTCTTGCCTCTTCTCAATACACAATACAATGTTCTTCTATGATCTTATTTACCATATATATGTGAAAAGGCGAGGGTCGCATTTCCCCAGATGCTAGCATTTAGCCGTTTACCTTTGCACACACACACACACACACACACACACACACACACACACACACACACACACACACACACACACACACACACACACACACACACACACACACACACACACACACACACACACGCGCGCATAGACACACACACACACATACACACACACACACACACACACACACACACACACACACACACACGCACACACAATATATATATATATATTTATACTTATAGTATGAAACACTGCAAGCAGAATTGGAATACAAATGGTGAACGTTTTCTAAATGGTGACACTTAAAATATACATTATAATGGCTTCATATTGTCATTCCATCTGCCCCTATCTTATACTCTTCGTTCTCAAAGACACATGGTTTGGCAATACATTAACCATGTGTGGGTAAAAGACAGCCGATTCCAACAACCACTTCCCCAGGCATAAATAAAGCTTTTTTATCTGCTTTCAGCAGCATCCCTATTCTACAGCTAATGAGCATGTATACCAAGAGGTTATCCTGGAATGGGAACCGAAAGACAAACGCTGAACTAAAGAGAGTGTGTGTGTGTGTGTGTGTGTGTGTGTGTGTGTGTGTGTGTGTGTGTGTGTGTGTGTGTGTGTGTGTGTGTGTGTGTATGTGTGTGTGTGTGTGTGTGTCTGTGCGCGCGCGTGTGTTTGTGTGTGTGTGTGTGTGTGTGTGTGTGTGTGTGTGTGTGTGTGTGTGTGTGTGTGTGTGTGTGTGTGTGTGTGTGTGTGTGTGTGTGTGTGTGTGTGTGTGTGTGTGAAACAGGGAAGGTTTGATGTTTTTGTTGGGTAGATGATGACACATTTTCCTCCTAACATATGGTCCTTCATTTGATAATAAAGGGAATAGAGTTGAGGGAAGAGAGGAAGTTGAGGGAAGAGATGGAGTTAAGGGAAAAGATGGAGCTGAAGGAAGACTAGAGTTCAGGGAGGAGTAGAGTTGAGGGAGGAGTTAAGGGAAGAGCAGAGTTGAGGGAAGAGTAGAGTTAAGGGAGGAGTTGAGGGAAGAGTAGAGTTAAGGGAGGGGTAGAGTTGAGGGAAGAGTAGAGTTAAGGGAGGAGTAAAGACAAAGTTGAGGGAAGCGTAGAGTTAAGGGAGGGGCAGAGTTGAGGCTGGAGATGGAGTTAAGGGAAGAGATTGAGTTGAGGGAGGAGACAAGGTTTTACCAGCTAAGCAATAGGAGAAACTCAATCTGCTGACGATGTCTGCAAGGTGGTCTGTTCTCATGATATTCTGGCAGCTCTAGTGATGTTAAGCCTCTCCACCTCATACCTCCTGCTGGCTCCAAAACCAACAGGAGGGCGAGGGATGAATGGAATAAGCATAGCATGAAGTAAAATTAACCTTAATTTGATGAACAATTATGGTTTTCTGGCTTTCCAGGGAAATGGTTTAAGAATCCATCATTTTTTAAATATTCTTTTGTCCAACGTCTCGACTGAATTAATTTATAAAAGTAATCAAAACACACTCTTTAGTCACTTGAATTAATTACTACTTGAATTGATTGAAAATCACTTATGTTAAGAACTTATGACTCTATTCAATACTACAACTATTCAATTATAAAAATAGAATTCGGGGCTGCATATTAAGGTTAACCTTGTCTGGTGTCCTTGAAAAAGGCTCCATGTTCCAAGAATCACTCTCTACATTGGCTAAAGGAAAACCTCTGACCTTTTACAATGAAATGCTAATGCTAGCCATGAGTCAAACTTCAGCTCCACCTTTGCATATAAATTGTATCTCAAGTCGTACATTTAGATTCTGAGACTGCTTTAACATTTATAGACGAGATCCTCCTTAAACAAAAGGTCTCAGAGTCTTATTCAGAATTTATTCAGCAGTGAAAAGTTAAAGCCTTACATCCATAATCATGATTTCTGTATTGCAAATATCCAATTTCCCATCCGTTTAGTTTTGTTATGGGCCACATACGTTGCGAGTCAGGTGAACGATTTCGATTTAAACCGGTCACGACAATGAAATACTTAACAATCAACCGTATGGGAGGCATAAGTAATCCATAAAAATGACTGAGAAAAGCTAAATGTATGAATAGCTTTTCATAGTCGCGCACACGCGCATGCACACACTCACAGAAACACACACACACACACCAAAATACATTTATAGATTCTGCTGACTGGACCTAATAGGCTGCTAACCGTGTCACTTTCCAGCAGCACCCACTGAAGACTCGTCCGTCTGCAAACTTCCACACAGTCACGGTGTTTCAATAAGAAGCCACTGCGGCAGGGCTGCCTATAGTTTGCTTCCCAGGGCTGAGGCGACCAGCCTCAGTGCTATTGTTGTCCGGGGCTTGTAGACCAGGCTGCATCATGGGATTTTGTGATGGCCATACTCTGTGGTAATGGGGGGACTCAAGAGAGTTGTTGGGCTGTGAAATCCTAAATCAACATGAATACACCGTAACCTTGTGGGAACGTTGTTTTGCCACGTCTCGCTTGAGAAACACTACAATGTCTCCCCACACTGACAAATTGTTTCACAATTAATTGACATTTAATTAACAAGGTCTCGGAAAAACGTTACCACCAACATAACAAACTAACCTTCCAATGCCCCTATGCTTCAAAAACGGAGGCGCTCGTTGTGGTGTGTCTCCCCACAGCGGTGGAGGTGGACGCGGGGGTCGGAGGAGGAGATGGTGATGGCGGCCCAGGGCTCTGGAGACAAGGCACTGCGGCTATTGTTGGTTCGCTGATTGGACAGCCAGTCCCCAGCATGTGCACATAGACACAACTGGCGACTGTGCGGCAGCGTGTGTAAAAGTACAGGCAGCAAACAGATCGGATACAGGTAGCAGACGAACGGATCGATGATATGTGCAACAAAAGCAGGACACATACGAACAAGGAGAGTCTGCTTTTTAATAAGGTGTCTGCCGGTGTCTGTCTGTGTTCTCCTATTCAGCAGCACAGAGGAAGGGGGATGGCGAACAACACATGGCCGCCAGGAGCGTCTGTGCTACACCACACAGCACAGCAGCGTCGCAGCCGCCAGAAGTTCATTAGAGGATAAGACGCCTCCAGCAGAGACCCCCGCAGTAGACTGCAGACTCCCCGCTGTACAGTGCAAAAGGGCTGGGGGCTGTATGGGAGAGAGAGAGAGAGATAGAGAGAGAGAGGTGGAGAGAGAGGTGGAGAGAGAGAGAGAGAGAGAGAGAGAGAGAGAGAGAGAGAGAGAGAGAGAGAGAGAGAGGGGGGGGGGGGGGAGAGAGAGAGAGAGAGAGAGAGAGAGAGAGAGAGAGAGAGAGAGAGAGAGAGAGGGAGAGAGGGAGAGGGAGAGAGAGAGGGAGAGGGAGAGGGAGAGGGAGAGGGAGAGAGAGAGAGAGAGAGAGAGAGAGAGAGAGAGAGAACGAGAGGACGAGAGGGAGAGAGAGAGAGAGAGAGAGAGGGGGGGGGGAGAGAGAGAGAGAGAGACAGGGAGAGAGAGAGAGAGAGAGAGGGGGGGGGAGGGAGAGAGAGAGAGAGAGAGAGAGAGAGAGAGAGAGAGAGAGAGAGAGAGAAAGGGGGGGAGGGAGAGAGAGGGGGGGAGGGAGAGAGAGAGAGAGAGAGGGCGCACAAAAGAGAAAGAGAGAGAGGAGAGAGAGAGAGAGAGAGAGAGAGAGGGAGAGGGAGAGGGAGAGGGAGAGAACGAGAGGGAGAGAGAGAGAGAGATAGAAATAGAGAGAGAGAGAGAGAGAGAGAGAGAGAGAGAGAGAGAGAGAGAGAGAGAGAGAGAGAGAGAGAGAGACAGCAAGGGGGGAAACAGCAGTGCAGCCAATCGAAAAGGAATGTGTTGTAGAAGTTGAACAGTGGAATTAAAATTTAGCACAACGACGATCGCAATTCTCTTAATGGCTTTCCGTAAGTGCAACACTTGTTCCCTACAGCTCTAAAGAGGATCGGTGCATTACAACAACGATGAATAATCAAGAACACAACAATTATTTGGGGGCGTGGCTGGAACGCTTCTGGGCTTATTTGTCAGGGGAAATATTTACCACAGTGCATTTGATCCTTTCTTTCACCTGTACAACCCGAGTTAACAGGCCCGCTGCCCTCTCTCGTTAATCCCCAGTCACAGCATCGCCGGACGTGCACGTGTAACCAATTAATCACACAAACCAACAACATGCCTTGTTCTTTTTTGGTTAATGTACGTGACCGGAATGATGGAACGTGTCTTTGACAAAGTGTCGGGGCAAAGAAAGAAGGATTTTTACTGAGATGAGCTCCCTTTTATGTCGTCGTGTTGAATGCACTCCTTAACAAAGAGCCAACCGCACAGCTTTATTTCTACACTTTATCATAATTGATTATTATCTCTGAAATTCAGCGTATCATTTTCATACGTCGTTTTAATCTTGCCCCTGGGGAGTACACTGCAAGGACAATTCGAGATAGAGGAGTGATTCAGTTACGATGTCAAACATTAAATACACTGAAGATCAGATTATTAAGCATCTTCAGAGTAAAAAAGCAGAGCAATGGATCAGTTATTAAAAAATCAAGGCCAGAGGGCAGGAACGCTCGCTCACTCGGTTTCATGGCAACCTGTGTTTATGTTGAATACACTGAACGCTGGTTGACATTAAATGAGGAATTTTGAATACTTTTGGTTTCTTCTGTTGTGCTACAGCCTTGCCCCTCATTTGCATGCAATGATTTTTAACGGCAGCTGGCCTCTGCATGGAACAGTCTGGTTTGTAAACAAACCTCTTTGGAGACAGAAATGGAATCTCCATCTGTCTCAAAATATATAAAAGGTTATCGTTCACTCGCTCCCTCGCTCCATCGTTCACTCGCACACTTGCTCCCTGCTTCACTCGCTCACTCATTCACTCAATGCCGTGCTCATTCCCATAAGCCGCCCCTCTCACACGACATTGCCCGCACGCACCGACACACCTACATACACACACACACACACACACACACACACACACACACACACACACACACACACACACACACACACACACACACACACACACACACACACACACACACCAACTCTCACAAACACTCGCGTTGGATCCATTCAATATAATTATGAGGAATAGCAAAATGCATTTGTGTGAGTCCAAATTAATTATTTAAATCAGCTCTCGAAACACTGCTGCATAATGGTTTCATAATCCTTTCTAACGATAATAAGATGCCTTCCATCACCCACACAACATATGCCTAAATGTCCTGTGAAGGTGGGTGGGTGTGTTAGGATCAGAGCGATGTTGAGGCAGATTCATTGGGCATATGGGGTATGGGTAATGTGTGTCTTTACGGTATTCCTTTGAAGAAGAATAGAGGAGATATGGCAAACAAACAGTGAAAAGACCTCCATGCTGCGTTGCAACATGTAGGCTCTCGTTAAAGCAGTCAATTTAAAATGAACTCATTTTAAATAAAAAAGTTGTTTTTGACGTTTTTGTAAGGCAGGGAACTGACCGTCTGTCCGTCTGTCCGTCTGTCCGTCTGTGTGTGTGTGTGTGTGTGTGTTTGAGTGTGTGTGTGTCTGTCTGCCTGTCTGTCTGTCTGTCTGTCTGTCTGTCTGTCTGTCTGTCTGTCTGTCTGTCTGTGTGTGTGTGTGTGTGTGTGTGTGTGTGTGTGTGTGTGTGTGTGTGTGTGTGTGTGTGTGTGTGTGTGAGTGTGTGTGTGTGTGTGTGTGTGTGTGTGTGTGTGTGTGTGTGTGTGTGTGTGTGTGTGTGTGTGTGTGTTTGATCCTCATTGATCTTTTGTTCCACACCCATCATCAGTATTGTACTCCTGGCGTAAGTCTTGTGTTGCTTGCATTGTGATATAACTCCCAGCTAAGGTATGCAAGTTAGTTATGGTTGCAAGTTGCACATTTATACCAATGATTGTACTTTTATATTTATGTAAATAAAAGCTGCAGAAGAAAAAAACGGACATAAACAGAGAGACAGAGAGAGACTTAAATAAAGAATATTTCCTGTGTGCGTTTGTCCTCATTAGATATAATTTCAGCCCAGGCTAGCATGTCTGGTGTAACCCTGCACCACAACATTCTTGTGAGAACATGACATGGTCTTCAGTTATCTGGAAACAAAACCTTTTGTGCAGTGGAAGGCTGACAGAAAAAGTGCTCCACTGGGGGTGGTACAAGGGCTATAAAGGTTTAATCCATCTTGCCAATAGGCAAAGCAAGGATTCAATTCCTTAAAAAAATGAACACGGTTTAACTGGAAGACATAACTCCTCACAAAATCTAATAACAAAAAAATTGGCTGGGGACAATTTCTCTGGGGAAAATATTAAATATTACTTCATCATTTCCTTTAACAAAATCATAAAATCTCTTATGCAATGAGGTCATATCGAGTGCCAGGTGATGACATTCTAATTATCGTATGCCTTATCTCCTGATGGCATTTGATCAATATTGCACATGTCACCAAACAATATTTTTCAGTCACACAAACTCAAACTCAGACTCAGAGAGAGAGGGAACACAGAGCAGCGCTAGCACACAAATATTAATCCCAGTTTGAGATAACTTGCTGATGGTTCCATTTTTTATCATTTTCCTTTTCCATCTAAATGCATATGTGAGATATTGCGTTTTTGCTGTTCATTTTATTTTTTCATCCAATGCGAAGAAATGTTCCAACAGCCTCAGCCAAGTTATATTTAAGCAACACACATCCCTTATGAGTTGGAGACGTAATATGAAACACCTCTCAGCCAGGCCCTGAAAACCTTATCTCGGAACCTTGTTAAAACCGCGTGCTATACAGTTCTATACAGCGTTCCCGGCTGCTTCTCCAAACCTCCAGAGAACCGCCCCATGTCACATCCATACTCGATGCACACCAGACGTCCCCGACAGTTTGTCACACACCTTGTGGTAACTATTAAAATTCAAGTCCATCAATTGTCAATTCTCTATCTCGATCCCCCCGGTGAAGAGTCGCATGGCACTCTAATGGACGGGCGGTCTTCTACTTCTCAGTGCTGACTTGCTGGGGGGGGGGGGTTGTGAGTGACACCTAATCCCAGGAGGAGTTATCACCTTCACTTTCTCAGCGCTGGAAGTGTCGGTTGTGAGCCCTAGAAAGAGAGAGAGAGGGTACCAGCAGTTAAATGCTGATGAAAGTGTAAATACTGTCTAGGTTGTTATTTCCCCGATTGTACCATTGGCTCCCATGTCACTGTGGGGCAACTCGTAAGGCACCTGGAGAGGGAGGGGCTCTGGTTGAAGGTTGTAAATAAAGCGTAAACCGACATTAAAGCCTACCTGTTTACTAATTCATTGTGCTGAAGGCATCAAGGGACTGAGTGTGTGTGTGTGTGTGTGTGTTTGTTTGCTTGCGTTGCAGAGATTAATGCTGGAGAGTCGAAGCACATTTTTGGCACGTGATAAGCCTAGTGCATTCAAGGGTTGTAGTCTCAATTGTCCCCTTTCTAAAACTTGGTCTTTGTTTTCTGCTCATAGCTCACAAAAGTCAAATAATGTGTGGCACTGTGTTTGTATGGGTGTGTGTGCACATGCGTGTGCGTGTGTGTGTGCGTGTGTGCGTGTGTTTTTGTCGTGATTGGAGCTTGCATAATGTATCAGGTTATTATTGGTTCAAGACAGAGTCAGCAGATATTACTCTAACGTATTTAATCTATTTTGGTGGAGTTGTGGATGTCTTCATGGGGCTTTGAAGTCTCTGAAGATTTTCCTCAACTCTGCAGTTTATTTTGCTTATTTCTTATGTATCCAATTCCAACAAGGGGATGGCATTCATTTAGCCAAATGATCACTGCAATAATCAATTATCACTATCTTTTATATGAAAAAGGCAAATATTTTTTATAAACTATCATGTAATATATTTTGTTTCACATATTCTCATGTCTTAGTGCGCTGTCTTAGCGCTGTTGAATATGGCCCTAAATTACAGTGTCAGTACACACACACACACACACACACACACACGCACACACGCGCACACGCGCGCACACACGCGCACACACACACACACACACACATACACACACACACACACACACACACACACACACACACACACACACACACAAAGACTTTTTATTTTAATTGTGTGCTCTTGTCTTGGCCAAACGGTGCAGCCAGTGTGTCAGTCCGGCTGACAGATGAGTGGCATCGCCAGGCTCGCAGAGAGCTGTGGCTGAGCGGGGAGCAGGGGGATGAGCCAGGCGGAAGCAGCAGGCATCAGCCCTAATCGGAGGAAACCAGGAGGACATTCAGCCATGCTGAATACGTTTATGATAATACTACAGGGCTCGTACATCCGAATGCATCGTTGGACTTTTTATTGGCGATACTCGGCCATACACCGAGGAATCCAGAGAGCTGTGCTATGAAATTGTGAATTCATAAATCAAAGTAAATACGCCGTGACCTTATGAGAACTTTTGTTTCGCCACGTCTGGCCTTGCTGTTGTACTTTCAAACACAACAATGTCTTCCCTTAATGACGAATCATTTCACGTTTCATAACTAAACAATGACCAGGAAAACGTTTCTACCAACACAACTAACATTCTAACATTCTACTCCTATGCTTCCAGCATGAAGGCATTTGGGGTGATCCGCAATGACGTCACCCACAATGACGTCACCCGCAATGACGTCACCCGTCATTGCGGGTGACGTACCGATAGAAAACTTAATAGAAGCCACCCCACACAAAAAGAAATCCAAAATGACAAGGCACATCAACGTCCAGCCCATACATGCCAGTGCATCGTCCTCTGCCTGTCTATTTGAATCTGAGCCTATGCGTAGAAAGCAGGCAAAGGGATAGAGACAGAGTGAGAGAGAGAGAGAGAGAGAGAGAGAGAGAGAGAGAGAGAGAGAGAGAGAGAGAGAGAGAGAGAGAGAGAGAGAGAGAGAGGGAGAGAGAGAGGCGGTGAGAGAGAGAGGGAGAGAGAGAGAGAGAGAGAGAGAGAGAGGGAGAGAGAGAGAGAGAGAGAGAGAGAGAGAGAGAGAGAGAGAGAGAGAGAGAGAGAGAGAGAGAGAGAGAGAGAGAGGGAGAGAGAGAGAGGCGGTGAGAGAGAGAGGGAGAGAGAGAGAGAGAGAGAGAGCGAGAGAGAGAGAGAGAGAGAGAGAGAGAGAGAGAGAGAGAGGGAGAGAGAGAGGCGGTGAGAGAGAGAGGGAGAGAGAGAGAGAGAGAGGGAGATGTTGACATGCTTGTCTTGAGAGGGTGTCCGGGAGACACAGAGACAGAGAGACAGAGAGACAGACAGAGAGGGAGAGAGAGAGACTGAGAGAGAGAGAGAGAGAGAGAGAGAGAGAGAGAGAGAGAGAGAGAGAGAGAGAGAGAGAGAGAGTTGTTTACATGCTTGTCTTTGAGCGAGTGTCTGGGAGACGCAGAGAGAATGAGAAGGCTTTGCGTGACTGTCTTGCACTGTCATCAATTCCCATTAGATTCACTTTCCACGAAAAAGCGAAATTGTCCTCTGCTGTTGTAATGATATAGGTTGGAGTCCAAACAGATCCTAACCAACAGCAGCAATATTCCAGCGGCCAGGGGATTGTGAAATGGCCTGCACTTAATTTCATCATCCAGCCGACACATTGCTAAACACCAAATGCCATCCGTGAATTGGTTGGAAGCGTCTGCAAAGTGGCAGCCGCCCACCGTCCCTCTCACACTCAGATGGGCCTCTCAGGTCTTTGTGGTGCAGCACATTTAAACACTAATGAGTTCAATGTTCACAGAATCTCTTCATATTGAAGCTATGTCAAGTGCTCTATATTTGCACAAGTAGATTATCATAAAATGTATTGTCCGACCAAGACTATCGAATGCTGGACTGCATGCCGAGCGCGATATACAAAATAATTCATTGTTGAGTATGCCTGCAGCTGAAATATAATGTCGTTTGTCACTTAATATTGTATATTTAACAATTAACGCTTATTGAGTTTGTGGGTTGTTTAGTGACAGTAAATATTTATCGTATAATTTCGTACCATTAGTTGACACGAGCAGGGTAAGCATATGCTAACCAAAACAACGTCTGCATGAGTTATTAACAGCATTAGCGAGTGGCTGTATTGACTCAGTGTCAAGTTAAGTCTCATATACTCACACAGAACAAACAGCCTGAATGGACCAGTGTTCGGCTCGGTTTGAAATGAAATGCGAGTGCGACTGAAAGGTTATTCTAGTTTGTTTTGTGAGGGTGGGTGCTGTATGTTGTCAGTCCTTCAGAAGAAAGAGATGGATGAAATTACAGGTACCATTCCTCCCCCAAACACATCTTTCCTTTGTCCTCAACTCCTCGCAGGAGCGGGCCTCTGACAGAATCCGTCCTCCGTATTCAGAGTGTATCAGAGTAACTAATGTGCGGGTGCGAGCGCAAATCGTCATTTATCATCGTCTAATGGACATCACTGGACAGCGATGTGGCAACAACTTGCAAACCTAGGCACACCATACATCCTCTGGAGATGGAAGTAACACTAGAGTTGACAGTTTTCGGTTTTGTCCGTTATGAAATATTCATGAAAGTTCTCGGCGCTATGCTGAGCCCGAAACCAGGCGACAGGAGCTGCAGGTCCATAACTCACCTTCTCAATCAGATATGTGTAAGGGCTCTCCGGAGCGATACGGCAGTAAAACCGCCCGTTAACCTCGGAGGGGATTGCTGGGGTGAAGCAGCTGGACTGTAGTAATCGTTTTATTTACTATTGCACAGAGAGTTACAGGTGTGAGGGTGAAGATGCTGACATTTACAGTATACTGTAAAAGTATTCAAAAGGACATTAGCGGTATACTGTAAAAGCATTCAAAAAGGAAAATTACAGTATACTATAAATATCCTTTTGAAAACATTTGTCGAAATGCCAAATAAGGTTTTTTTTTATGCTTTATTTTATACTTCATAGCTGTGATTACAAGGCTATTTGTGATCAAGTTAAAGATTGCCTTGCCTTGCCTTGCCTAAGACAATCGGTTTCCCCATACTGTGTGAGTTAAACTAACTCAAGTTTTTTGGTAGTTGTACAGCGTCGATTTCATAAAAAAGAAAATGAGGAACATTTAACACGTTAATATTATTTGATACAGAACATTTTGAGGTGTGAACTTGAATCCCTGTGAGCCAACAGTTAAAACGTCAATCTTAAATTTTTGTGATACTTGATTGACTCTACAGAAAATGTCTTACTTGCCAGAAAAGGGTGGTCGCAGTTAACCCCTGCTAGGTTTGCAGTTCGCACCCATGAGCGATAAAAATCTCATAATACATTTATTTTTTTATTTTTTGATTATTTATTCATGTGTGTCTTCAGTAATGCATTCAGTCATTAAAACCCAGTTCACATGGTCCAGTTCTCATTCCTGGGATTAGCATAGAACATTGTAACAAGGTCCATTGCTCCACGTCGCCTAGGTGGACGCCACACTCCAGCTATAGGGGACTTTTATTTGCCTCCTTCAGACAAGGACGCAGGGGGGTGGGGTTGGGAATCCAGTTTATTGTACGTCTTGCAAAGAATGATACAAGGCCTGGGGCTCCTTGTTGTGCTCTCTCTCTCTCTCTCTCTCTTGCTCTCTCTCTCTCTCTCTCTCTCTCTCTCTCGCTCGCTCTCTCTCTCTCTCTCTCTCTCTCTCTCTCTCTCTCTCTCTCTCTCTCTCTCTCTCTCTCTCTCTCTCTCTCTCTCTCGTTCTCTCCCTCTCCCTCTCCCTCTCCCTCTCCCTCTCCCTCTCCCTCTCCCTCTCTCTCTCTCTCTCTCTCCTCTCTCTCTTTCTCTTTTGTGCGCTCTCTCTCTCAGTGAGTGTGTGTGGGGACGGCTTGTTTAACCTATGTACACTTATTACTAAATGTGCAACAGGTGTGCAGCCTCACCCAGCACATCATTCATGCACACTCCCCAAATTACGCCGCAAAATGTTCCTGAAGAGAGAGAGAACCCTCTGGCAAAGTATCAAGATGGTCTCTGCTCGTTACGAATCATTACAAAAATATGATGTGACATATATCAATAATTTCCATATCTTAAGACCAAATGTAACTTTGCTGAAATGGCCCACTTTATAATATTGCATTCCCCTTCCCCAGAGCCAACCTGTCCATCATCTCTGTTCTAGAGGGCAACAAAATCTATTTCTCTATTTTGTGTAACCATTCTATGGGAATGAGAATGCCCTCACCTTCCCTTTGGTACGTCGGGACTTCGGATTCAATATATTCGTGATTCAATATTTTGAGCAAATATGATATTTTGTCCTTCTGGGGGCAGAGAGAGTGATGTGGGGGCAGGCGGTCATGTGGTGCAGTGAGGGTATTCAACTCCGCGCTGAAAGGTTCTGAGTTTGATCCCCTAAGTACTCAGCAGGGCTGTACACATCGTTGGTCAGGATCCCTAACCCCCGCCTTGTCCTTAATGGTCTCTGGATTCAAGTGGCTTGCCTAATGGTGTCTGGGCCAAGGTAAGTCAGGAAGGAGACGGATGGATTTACGTTTTTATTATATCACATATGTATTTGTCTTCTGTTAGTCAAGCCCTATTTGGGCCTCAGCCTGTATTTAAGTGGTTCCATCTATGGGCTACTTAACCGTCTTCAAGACCTAAGCCTCTAGCGTATACACACTACCCTGCAGCCTGCATGGCCGCAATGCCGGCAGCAGCACCTGGTCAGCTTCAATCATTTCAAACCCACCTCTTTATTTGGCAGCATGATCTGGCAGGGAATCTGACGGGGAGTATCAACTCCTTCTGACAAACAGGTAATGCAGCATTCTCCTGTTCAACCCTTACCTTACTGGAACCCAGGGTCACACTTCAGGGGTGTGTTTCCACTGTGTCAGCCAAGGTGCGCCTCAGTGTAGAACCCATACTGGTTTTTAACTTTGGTCTTGGCCAGCAACCAAGTGCATCATCGGTGCCACATGGGCGAGCCAGCGGTATCGCAGAACACTTTGACTGTATATATTATCTTATATTATATTTGACATTAGGTACTATTTTTTTATATCAACAATGTTTTTTTTTTTAATGAAATAACAAATGCATGGCGAGCCAGGACCATTCAATGATTTGCTCCTTACAATAGTAAGGAGCAAATGACTGTAAAGTAAGAAACCAGAAATATCAGTATGCGATTCCTTTACTCTCATATTGACGTTCGTTTTCAAATGGCCTATGCACTACAACAGCATAACAGAATTCAGTGATGCTTTTGGTTTTGTCGTGTGGCGCGTGCCGCCTCAAGATTTTCAGTAGCCCCATCTGGACATCCCTATGAAACATTTATAGGGGTGCCACCGTTAGCTACTATTTGTACCACGCCGCGCCAAGCAGAAGAGAAACCCCACAAACGATCCATTAGAAGCTCAACACTCGCACGTCACGGGACTCTTCCTGCAGGGCACTGCATGTAATCCTCCTGTTGAAGTGTGTGAGGAGGAGGGAGAGGGGTGCGTTACACAGCACTGGCTCACACTCCAAACCAGTAAGATGCCTCCTCGAGGTCATGAACGCACACCATGTGGGAGAATGCAGTAGCTTGCAGTCCCCCACTTATCAACATGTGGTTCTCCCACATGTTGCTGTCGTACTTACATTCCCTAATAGGAACGGAATAGAAACATTAGCCGTCCAAATAACGGAACAACACATATCTTGCTTTAAAAGTCCCACATCTCTCCCCTCGCAACATCTGCAAGGCAAAATCGTTTCTTATTTCCACGACTGCCAAGGAGTCGGGTTGAAGTAGAGCGAATCAGGGGACTCAAACCACCGGCTTTGTCCTGTGAAGCGCAGCGGAGGGGTGGATGTCGTGGGTCGCCAAAAGCCATTTATTGAGCGCTGAGAAATATCTGCCCCTGATAGACCGGGCCGCCGAGGAAATAATGGAGGCAATCAAAATCACCAGGGGACGCTTCACAATTGGGCCGCAAAAATGCTCGCCTGTTTAAAAAAAAAAAGGAAGCTAAACACTGGACTGCTGATGTTGATAGGAAACAAACCAGGGCGCTCAAAACAAGATTACTTGTTTTTCGCAGGAATACAATTTCACCTGGAAAGGGTACACTTTGTCACTCATTTTGCACAATGAACATGACAAATTTGCATAACACTCTCAGCCCATAGTTTATGCAGCCTTTTCTGACCCTCGAGGTTTCGCATAACGGTTTCACTCAGTGCCTGCCATGCCGTTTGCCATACCGTCATATTATAGGGAAATGTGCTGCAGAAAACCCAAGGCTCAAAATAAAACGGCAGTGGCAGAGACAGTTGGCCCCCAATGTCCTGGCCGATTCTTCCACTCCGTGAGTCAGAGTGAGGCAAAGCGCCACAAGGGATCAAGGGTATCTGCGATCACTTTGCCGCTAACCACATCACTCATCCAACCACCTCCGCTCACCGAATGGAAACAGATCCAGTTGAGTCGGGAGCGTTGGCAACCAAATGACCAAAACATGTAAATCGTTATGTTTTCTGTTCAGTCTACATTTGGAGCGATTCACTTGTATGCAGCCTTCATGAATTAGGGGCGGTAAATTGAGAGCTCTTTATATTACTAAGCCTGCTTTGACATTAAAGGAAGCAACCATGTTTGCATTGGCGGTCTCAACCGTGTGTGTATTTATAGAGTCTGCATATCATTATATTATCAATTTCCACCCCGGGGCTGCTGTGACCAAGGTAATCAGTTGTGTAATGAATGGAACTCTGATAAGAAAGGATGCTGAATAACTACTAACACATTGAAGTAGAAATGCTGAAGGTCACTAATAATCATCTTTTATCTTGGTGCAAATATCTCGCCCTGTTCAATTGACACAAATTTGCATTAGTAAGCAGCCTGCTTGCTGACATTACGTGTAATAGCCTTGTATAAGATATAAATTGCCATATGGCATACTGCTGCAATTTCTGGGAGACAGGCCAAAGGGCAGATTGTAAGGGCAGCAATTCACAGTGATGACAAGATTTAAGTAAAATATGGAGCGAATGTAGTCGCTGCATGCATTGTAGGCTCTATCAAATCTAATAGTTAACCCTCGTGTTGTCTGGAAGCTTTCTTGATGATAAAATAAGTGCCATTGCTTGAATCTGCTGAATACTATTAGTCCTTTCCATGTTGATCCTTCCATACTCAAAAAGATGAAAAACCAAACCTTGCTGTGTTTATTCTGGAATTACCTCAATACAAATATATAAAAAATGTATATGGTTAATGTTAATTATAATACCAAACAAAATCCTGTATCAAGCCAATCAATATTTATTGCAAGATACCGGTAGTTAACGTATTAAAATACACACACGCTATTTAAATAACAAAATCGCATGATATTTAATTTTTTCATTATTACATATAGTATAACTGCTTTACATCTGAAAACTGTGACCAAAACACACACACACACACACACACACACACACACACACACACACACACACACACACACACACACACACACACACACTCACACACACACACACACACACACGCACGCACACACACACACACACACACACACACACACACACACACACACACACACACACACACACACACACACATGCACACACACACACACACACAGACACAGACACACACACACACACACACACACACACACACACACACACACACACACACACACACACACACACACACACACACACACACACACACACACACACACACACACACACTCACACACACACGCACACACACACACATACACACCTTTTCTGTATGTAACCAAGCGGATGACAGCCATGTTGACCCATAAAAGGTCATGGTTCCAAAAGTGGTAGTGAGGGAACCATGGAATCCATTTTCAATTAGAAACAAACACATTGTTGCTCGGATACAGATTAGGTTAGCCTCTGAACCATTTAACTCATATTACCAAATTCACTTTTGAAATCAAAAGGTAAGTCTTTTATTTATTTGTAAGGGTCTTAGCCAATATTGAAGTTAACTGATACTTAATTAGCATCATTAACACCTTCTCAATGCTGTGTAATTTTATAGTTCAATAACTTCCTTTGATGAAAATGAAACAGGCTATGGAATGGCTAGCATAAGAAGAGTCCATGTAAGAAACCATTTGTTATCTTCCCTTAAATTACACGTAGCATTGATTACATTTACTAAAGACAAAAAAAAAACAGAAACCACGACCAGGGACAGGGAGTCATGGATGAGGGGCAGGAAGTGGATTGCGCCGGGCAGGAAGTGGGCCTGGAGCGGACGATGAGCTCGATGTCGTGTAACATCTTCAACGAGCTGCGTCTGGAGGGGAAGCTGTGTGACGTGGTGCTGGAGGTGGAGGGGCTGCAGTTCAAGGCCCACAAGAACATCCTGTGTGGGTGCAGTCCCTACTTCAGGTGAGACTCAGATCTCAAACGTTCTCCTCCTATTCGTCTGGTGAAGAGTCTGTTGATCTAGCACAGGAGCATGTGTGTGTGTTTGTGTGTGTTTGAGTTATTAGGCCGATGCATGGGTGTGACGGTCCATGTGATTGTTTAGGTTGGAATATGTGCATGTTTGGGCGGCTGTGTAGAAGTTGCTGTGTATTTGCATGTGTGTTTGTTTGGTAGTGTGTGTGAGTGAGTGTGTTTGTGTGCATGTGTGTGATGACTTGTGTATTAGATGAGAAATATAGATAATATATAACATAAAATAAATGACATATTCTTATATTATGAATAAGTTCTGTATTTCATGCATTCACATACCTACTTAACGCATATGCTGATCATGTTCAACCCCTCCTCCCCTCGCTTAAGTTGGGAGCATCCTGATTTTCCCAGAATGCCCTTCTCTCCCGCAGGGTCCTGTTCACCCACAACATGTCCCCGATGACGGGGGTGTACCCCATCCCGGGCGTGTCGGCCGACACCATGCAGCTGCTCATCGAGTACGCCTACACCCGGCACGTGGAAGTCACCTGGGACAATGTGGAGGCCCTGCTGGTCGCGGCCGACTACCTCTCCGTCATGGGCGCCGTGCGCGCCTGCTGCGGCTTCCTGGGCGGCCAGCTCAGCGTGGAGAACGCGGTGGGCATCTGGCGGCTGACCAATCACTACCCGCTGCCCAGGCTCCGGCGCCGGGCCTACCTGTACATACTGCGCTGCTTCGAGGAGGTGGCGCGCGTGTCCGAGGAGTTCCCCGAGCTGTCCCTGGAGCAGCTGGGGGACCTCCTGGGGGAGGACACCCTCAACGCCGCCCAGGAGGAGGTGGTGTTTGAGGCGCTGCTCCGGTGGATCTCCCACGCCCATGAGGAGCGGAGGGGACACATCTCACAGCTGCTGCTCAAGGTGACTGCAGGGTGTGCAGTGCTTTAGGAGAGGGCTTCGTTCCGGGGGCGACTTGCGACACATGTCCCCCCAGTGGCGGTACACACCTAGACTGATGGTAAAGCAGCCTCCCGGTAGACTGGGTGCCCCCCGCCCATTCTGCCGGCATTTGAGTTCACCCTGCAGAAGGGTCTGGGGAAGCGCAATACATTTCTTTCTAGTTTCGGTACGTTCTCGCGGGAGCCAATCACCAAGCTGGCTTTTCCCCCTGGCACGCTATTGGCTGGTTTAACACAATGACGACAGGGAAGCGACGGCAAGCAGCCAACTGCGTACTGAGTCAGTTGGACTAGGCCTGTCGATCAGGCCTCTTGTGCTGAAGAAAATGACAGCAGCCTCCCCAGACCAACGTGCAATCTACGATGAAGCTTGGTCTGGCAGTAGCCAGGCTAGCCTCCCGGTGTTAAACGAGTGTAAACCGTGTGCGTGCATGTGTGTGTGTGTGTGTGTGTGTGTGTGTGTGTGTGTGCGTGCGTTGCAGGTCCGCATGGGCCTGATGGACACCGAGTACTTCCGGGGCCGCGTGAAGAACCACTCCCTGGTGCGCAGCGACGAGCGCTGCCGCCCCGTGATCCTCGAGGTGCTGCGGGTCATGTACGACCGCGACATGAACACCCGCCTGGACTTCTCCAACCCGCTCACCCGCCCCCGCCTGCCGCACGCCGTCCTCCTGGCCGTGGGCGGCTGGAGCGGCGGCGCGCCCACCAACAGCATGGAGTCGTACGACGCTCGCTCCGACCGCTGGGTGAGCGTGACGGACGCGGACGAGGCGCCGCGGGCGTACCACGGCGTGGTCTCCCTGGGCGGCGCCCTCTACTGCGTGGGCGGCTTCGACGGCGTGCAGTACTTCAACAGCGTGCGGCGCTTCGACCTGGCCGCCCGCCGCTGGCACCAGGCGGCGCCCATGCACGCGCAGCGCTGCTACGTGAGCGTGGCGGCCCTGGGCGGCTGCGTCTACGCCATGGGCGGCTACGACGGCCACACGCGGCTCAGCAGCCTGGAGCGCTACCAGCCCGAGGAGAACCAGTGGACGCCGCTGGCCTCCATGCACGAGCAGCGCAGCGACGCCAGCGCCACCTCGCTGCACGACAAGGTGAGAGCCGAGGGCTGATTGTGGTCCCGCGTTCACGCAATCGCAATGGGGGTGACGGACCCCTTGCGTCCTTGCTGAACCCCTCCTTCCGTCCAACGCAAGGGCCTGACGTGCGCCTCCCAAGAATTGTAACCTTCCGTCGAGGCGACGCAGCAACAAAGGGCTGTGATTCGTCCACTCACTAAAACCCGACGCAAAACCGGTTACCGACTGTGTCGACGCATATGCTTGGTCAATGCGTTGCGTGATGTGGGGACCATAATCAGCCCTTCAGAGCCATCCCAAGGAGAGAGCTACCACCACCACGCTCCACCATAAGGTGAGAGCCGCGCGGGCTGGAGCGATGCTACGGAGTGTTGCTACGGAGCGATGCTACGGAGCGATGCTAATGAGCGATGCTACGGAGGTCAGGGGGTCACAACATTTTATGGCGGGTTGCGAAGACAGGGTCATTCGGCGGTGTGGTTGTCTCATGACCGAGGGGGAGACAGAGGGGGGTCTTCAATGTGGTCCAAAAATACACAGCTGGATTAAAATCATTAACTGACTATAACAACTACTACGACGAAAATACACACCGCAGATTCTATACAAACAGCTAAGAAATACGCTGTCTAACGAAACAAAAAAAGCATGATAAAGGATAGAAACGCCTTGTTGTAAGCGTGCATTCTCCCTGAGTACTTTGTTATGCTTGAACACATACCGCAGAGATTCAAACGAAAGAAATATGGCGTGCAACTAAATCAAATCAGGGAAAAGGTGTTTTTTCGTTTCATTGCGTATTTTGTGCAAAACCGCAATACCAAACTACCCTAAAGGGCAACAAAGCAAATAAAAAACATATTAGAAGAAAGCTGAGAGGAAAAGGTGTGTTTTGAGAGCTGGAGATGAAGCCAACCAGAGTGTGTGTGTGTGTGTGTGTGTGTGCGTGTGTGTGCATGTGTGTGTGTGTGTGTGTGCGTGTGTGTGCATGTGTGTGTGCGTGTGTGTGCATGTGTGTGTGACGTCGCGGGCCTCAGGTGTACATCTGCGGAGGCTACAACGGCTCCATGTGCCTCCAGAGCTCCGAGTGCTACGACCCGCGGACCGACCAGTGGACCCTCATCACCCCCATGGGCGTGCAGCGCAGCGGCGTCGGGGTCGTCGCCTACAAGGACCACGTCTACGCGGTCCGTTTCCATGGCAACACACCCCTCTTGCTCTCTCACCCACACACACACACATACATGCAAATGGTTATTTAGGCAAATATTTGCATTTTTTTTAAGGGTTTAAGTTAATTACGTGTGTGTGTGTGTGTGCGTGTGTGTGTGTGTGTGTGTGTGTGTGTGTGTGTGTGTGTGTGTGTGTGTGTGTGTGTGTGTGTGTGTGTGTGTGTGTGTGCGCGCGAGTGTGCGTCCGTCTGTCTTGACGCTATCCCCTCCCCTCCTCCCCCCTTCCACCATCCAGCTGGGTGGCTTCGACGGTGTGGACCGCCTGCGCACCGTGGAGGCGTACAGCCCGGCGACCACCGCGTGGCGCTCGGTGCCCTCCATGTTCATCCCGCGCAGCAACTTCGGCGTGGAGGTGCTGGAGGGGCTGCTGTACGTGGCCGGCGGCTTTAACGGCCACAGCACCACCTTCAACGCCGAGTGCTACGACGATACGACGCAAGAGTGGAGCGACGTGCGCGACATGGCCGTGCACCGCAGCGCGCTCAGCTGCTGCGTGGTCACGGGACTGTCCAATGTGACCGAATACGCGTTCCCGCGCCCGTCGCCGGCCCCGCCCGGACACCCGGACACACCACTTTCATTATAGACTTTTAATTAAACTTCGCCCGTTTATTGATGACTTTTCTTTAGGCCTACTTCTTTCTTATACCCTGACCCTAAACCTTTACATGAATTAATTAGGCTACTACAATGATAGTTATATAATTCATTCTACCAATAACACAAATATCCTACTCTTAGACTTAGATATGTATTATCATATTTTAATGTAACTTTGTACTTTGGACTTTATTAATATATATAAATTGAGCGATTGATAATATATTTTATTTGATGTGTACTACTATTACTATTTAATTGCCCTTTGGGGATGAACGAAGAAGGCTTACCCATCTAAATAATATAATATAACAGCGGACCATTAATTCAGCAGATTCAGCAGTTGGCTCATGTTGGCTGCGCATGCGCAAAGAACGAACCCACCTGCTGGAATTTGACTACGAATGAGGAAGTAGAGCGGCCGGACGGTCTTGGATGTCAAAGGGAACATCACACACACACATACTCTGCGAAGTAGTTACGTGCTATCGAGTGAATAGCCATACCGGCGTGGAGCCATGTTTAAAAAGCTCAAGCAGAAGATCAACGAGGAGCAGTCTCCGCAGAGGAACGCGCAGTCACCACTTCAGGCCCAGCAGGTCGGGTTGTTGTGATTCTGGTAGCTAGCTGCTAGCTGACCCCTGTTATGCTGGCTCTAGCCATAGCCTCGGGAATGTTCCTCTGGGATCCGGATACCCAACAGACACCGGCCCTTAAATAAGAGGATGATGTCATGACATAGTTAGTTGACAATGTTTTACAATGTTAAAGAACATAGTTATTAGTACGCCGGGTAACATGGCTAGCTTCTATCTAGCTCATCGGTTAGCTTCTAAACATAGCTGACCATAGCTGACTGCTGTCCTCAGCTGCTGATCAAGTCGATCCAGAACTGTATGGACCGATCATGAAGTGTGGTCCTGTGGTTGTCGATGTAAAGGCACCTATGCCCTAATTTGTATTGCACACATCATATATTCGATATACGTCTTGAGCTGCTGTCGTCCAATCGAAAGTGTGACGTGTGACTGTCCTGGATGCTGTGGTTCTCAGCTGTCCGCTGTAGCATATGCTTGCTATTGCATTTTAAACTTGAGGGGATTATTTTGACTGATTTTCCGAGTTACACAGTAGTTGTTGTTGATTAACAATGCTAAACCAATATTGATACCTCAAAGTGGCATAACTGAACATTCATTCAATTTCAAGGCGTCTCAAGTCCTTGTGTGCCTGCTTGAGTGTGTGTGTGAATGCAAAGAACTAGTAGGAGTCTGTAAGCATGCAAGGTATTTTGGCTGATGTGTCATCTCGCAATGTCGTTACAGACGGGACCTGGAGAGAGGCGTAGCAGCCACACCCCCTCCTTTCAACAGGATGGCACACCCTCTCCAAGCGACAGAGAGGTAAAGCACAGTTTAACCCAAGCCCAATTCTAATTCTGTTCATATTCCAGGCTGTCTGCAAAGGTGAATCATTCCTCCCCTAACCCTACTGCATTATGTAGACGGATGAAACCTCTGCCTGCTCTTCAAAATCTGCCAGATCTATAAGACTGTCTTGGCTTGGCACCCCTTTTTTATTTAACTGTGTTCAACCATTAGTCATGAGTTACAATAAAGCATTACATTCGACTACATAACAAAAAATCAAAAATAACATTTCAAGGCAGCCTATGGTGGGCTATTAAGTTGACAGTGTTTCAACCTTCAATGCATTCTGTTCAATATCATATTATTCTTTACCCCCAAAGCTGGTTTATTGAGAAAATAATGCTACAGGGGGCTTTGTATATTCAAGTTTTCAGGGGTTTAAAAGGTAGTTATGACAGCAGGACTGCAATAAAACTATTATATTTTCTTTTTGGGAGAATCTAGATTCATATTTAATATTAATTACTCATTACTTCTCGGCTTTGTCAGAGTTTCCAATGTCATAATCAAACTAATATCCCTGAGTGTACTTTGTTACACTAATGGATTGTCTTAAAAATAAAATTGTCAAATTAGTGAAACATTTAACAGCGGCTAATGGTACATCATGTTTTTATCCCCTTGTTCTATTTAAAACATCAATAAAATGTCCAGAGCCAGATATCCCTTCCTTGGAACAAAAAAAGTCATTTTGTTGGGACAATGTAGGACATACTACAGCATGTGTCTGAATTATTGATGCTTCCTCTTAACAGTGTTCCCCCCTAGTGAACCTTCTTAATGGAGGGGCGCAGGCTATGAAACATTTACCATTACATATTGGAAGCAATGAACCTATGTTCAATCTGGCTACAGCGATGTATGGAACTAGTTGTCATTATGTGGAATGTCTAAAGACTTGAGGGTTTCTTGTTTGTTTCCTTAGGTTATTTAGAAGACTGAGCTTGTGTGGTTGGTTGATCTTTGGGCCATTGTAAAAGCTTTATATTGACCATTATTTATTTAAGAATAATTGTTTTATGGCTGTGGACTCCAGGCCCGGGCAATAATTCACTCTTATCGTTTATTGTCTTTGAATGAATGAATATCGACTGTTTTGAAGAAAGATATGCCTATAAAACTATCAAAATATGAGGTCTGAAACGTCAGGAAAATAAAATTGGTTTTGGTCGAATTCTTTAAATGTCCATTTACTACAAGGTAATAATCCTTTGTTTGACTGTTGGTAATGCTATTTTGAATTCATGAGTATCATGATTTTGATCGTAACCCTGTTCAATTCCCCCTGGTTATCGTCATAATATATTTAAACGTATAACCCCGCCCTCTCTCAGGGTTTGATGGTTGCAAATCAGTTGTTATTTTCTCAATACTATACTGATTCTCAAAACATAGCGTAGTGTAATATGTTGTTGGGCAAATTTAGCCCATAAACACTTTGCACAGCCTTATTTACAGGCTCCAGTACAGGAATCAAGTCTCCCTTTTACCTTGCGAAATCGCGTAAGCTCTCCATTATGTACAGCTCACCCCATTCTCACTCTGAAGTTCTTCATAATGTACACAGATCACACCACTCTCATTCTGAAGTTCTTCATAATGTACACAGATCACACCACTCTCACTCTGAAGCTCTTCAACCATCACACCTTTTTGATTTATCACCAAACAGTTACACGCCATTTGTCTTCCCTGGAACAGTCTCCTCATTACATTGATATTATCGCGATACATAAACCACTCTGGCTGGTTTGAGCTATTACTACCATGGCTTGAGACTATACAGGGATGTCAAACGGCCGCCATGCTGTCCAATGACGACCGGGTCAGTCTCAATCAGTTTCCTCACCTCTTTGCCCCCCTTTTTCTCTACTTCACATGCTGTCCTTTTGTCCGTCTCTGTCTCTCGGACTATCTCTCGGACTCGTTTACGAGTCTATTCATCTTCGTCTCTCTGGCCGGTCTCTCCCGACGGGTTTTTCCGGGCAGGCTGGCCAGACGGTCCCCCAGCACTGTTTTGCACTCATGGTGTTATTTTGTCATTGCTCTCTGTCTCCCTCCCCTCCCCTCCATGCCTTTCTGTCTTGTTACTGCACTGGCGGGTTCAGGCGCTGGCCGGGATGATAGCCGAGCCCGCCTTTCTCTCTGAGTACACTATCTTTGCTCTGGACCATTCAAAACGACCCAAACCGGCCCAGGTAGCCAGTGTGGTGAGTTGTTCTCACTCCCTGCTTCCTCCTCCCTCCTCGTACCCCCCCTCCCCCACCCTTCTCCCGTCCACCTCCTCTCTTCCTTCCTTGCATCTCTGTGCCTCCTCCGGGAAGTAGGTAGAAGACTGGTACCCACGTAGCTCCAGTGAGGGCTGTTTGCACCCTGCTCTCTCTTTTAATCCCGTTTCCTATGGACTATCCTTAGTAACCTGAAGGCATCTCAGTCGTAGGCTAACATTGCATCGAATGGGGATTCATGGTTTGTATTGTGGGATAGAAGCTTTTGGCCTTTACCTCATGCCGGATTTACACCCCTTCCATTTTACTTGGTTCTAATCCGTTACAGCAATGTATGCTTTCTCCCTTAGAGGTCCTTTTAGACTTTAGATGCCTGCGTTTTAAAATTCCCAGAATCCCTTATTCGTTATTTGAACTGGTGTGGTCTCCCATCCCCATGCGTTTGTTCATTTGGGATCTGTGTTTGTATTTCACAAGACGTGGTTCAATGGGACATGGGTTATTTCTGTCCTGTTTTCCCAAATAAACAAACCGTGTACCTTGTTGTATATTGTCATAGAACCCTTATTATTAAACCAGAGTGTGCATTGATGATTGCATTTAGAAAGCCCATTTGAATAATGTAATAGACTAGACAAACTCAAATGTCAAAAAAGGTAAGGATCAACAGAAGAGAAAAACAAACAAATACTATAATAGTGGCACAACATTTATTATGAAAATTCATGAAGTGGTAATGAGTCTCATATACAAGTCTCTTTTTAAAAATAGCTTTTATGACACTGAAGTTCTGATAGTCTTTAAAATTATAGTAGCCCAATCAACTGGGGAAGACAAACCACAGCTAAACAAACTATCAGCAATTTATGCAACCATTCTGGAAGCAGAGGCCAGTCAGTCATCTTATCTTCTTCTAAACTATAGTGCATAATTGTGTCTCTGCATTGATTTTACCCTCTGACTGCTCTTTGAGAATATGATCTTCAAAGGAACACAGTGCTTCCCAACTACCGCTTAACATTTTCGTGCAATCTAGAGGTCACCTGCTCGAGAAATGTGTCTCCGGTTGTTATCTCAATATCAAGTGATTGGCCCCTTATTCCTCCGGAATGAATTTTGTCATGTTTATCATGTTTCACCTTAATCTTATCATAATGCCATCGTTGTCAATCATGTTTCTGAATAGCAGAAATCCTTACAAATAGATTTGGTTAAAGAAAGCATGCTAATCAATTTAGCATACCACTTGCCCAGGGCACAAGAAACATGAGCTTCTTTGCTATAAAGAAAAAAAAAATGTTTCTCAACTTCTTTCAAATACTGGTTGTACTGGTTTCTCTGCGTCATATAAAAATATTTTATTGTTCAAGTGCAAAATTTATACAAAAGATACTTCCTTCAAATAATGCTGTATTGATGCAAAATGAAAAAACATAATCAATATAAGTATCAATATTAGCAATGAACTTTGTCTTTCTTTTTCCTATGTACTGTATATGCTGGTAAGTAAATTGCTAGGTACAATGTAAACAAACGTGTAGCTTAAAAGTGACGCAAATCCGATTTGCTGCTCAACGATGCACTATCTTAGCGCATCATTTACCATGTAGTCCTAAGTAAACAGTACCCTGTATATCCGGGCCTTCTAGCCGGCTAAGCTTCTCAGCTGACATCGTACAACGATAAACATGAAGTAGATGACTCAGGAACAGGGGGAAGCATGGCGTTGGACATAGGAAAATCTATCTTTCTCTGAACCTGCTTCTTACCAGTAATATTAACCCGCAAAGCTGGCCTAAAGTCCACGCTCTTTCAGCAAACTAGGACTCTGTGCTGCTGTTTTAACACAGATGCTTGAACTGACAATTCAAACTCCGGCTCTTCTAATTGACAATTTAAACCTCTTTTTACATATTGTTTTTCCGTCTTTGTGGCTGTTACGTAGACTACGTTTTAACCCCTTTTTCTGTTGTACCGTACCGGAGAGATGCCTTCCGTTTTGTGTATTTAACCCCTCTGTTTTTTTCCAAGTTGCATGAGGGATCCCATTGCTGCCTGCATTGCTGTGAGCAATTCTAATATTGCTCCCTCCAAAGTAATCAGGGAGTAGCACGCTGGGTGTGGAGTCACTAACTGTCTGAAGGGTCAGAGCACCGGCACGGCTCTCCCTCATGCTCTGTGCTGTTATCTTGCAGGGGGCTTCCGGTGTGGTGTCCAGGTCTCCCAGAGGTAGTATTAATGGAGATGGAAGTGCTTCTCCGCAGGCAAGTTTCATTTCCCTTCCACCCACCAGCAGCGTTGCTCTCCAAATTTTTTCTTTAACTTTTTACATTAATTTGTTTCTTGCCGTCCATCTCGTTAAGTGCACATTTTAATCAGCCGTGTCGAGAACGATTTTGTCAGTGTTGCCAGATTGGGCCGGATTGGGCGGGAATTCTGGCCCAATCTGGCAACACTGACAATATTGTTTTCCGCCCAATCCGGCAACCCTAGTGGCAGCGCACTGCAGCCAGGGTTGCCAGATTGGGCGGGAATTCTTGCCCAATCTGGCAACACTGACAATATTGTTTCCCGCCCAATCCGGCAACCCTGGCGGCAGCGCACTGCAGCCAGGGTTGCCAGATTGGGCGGGAATCCTGGCCAAATCTGGCAACGCTGGATTTTGTAAGTCTTTTCACGGTACCGCCGCTCCCTCCCACAGCCTCCGCGGAGAGAGGAGCCCCAGACCTTCGCCCAGAAGCTGCAGCTGAAGGTGCCCTCGGTGGAGTCGCTGTTCCGCAGCGGGGCCATCCGGGCGGAGGGCCTCTTCCGCTCGCCGTCCAAGGAGAGCCTGGGCCGCAGCGCCTCCCGCGAGTCGCTCACCACGGTGGGGGAGGCGGAGCCCCCCGCCGCGCCCGGGTACGACCCCTCGTCGGACGTGGAGAGCGAGGCGGAGGACTCCCCGGGGAACATGGAGGGGCTCTCCAAGGAGCAGCTGCTGCACCGCCTGCAGCGGTCGGAGCGGAGCCTGGGGAACTACCGGGGGAGGTATTCGGAGGTGAGGGTCGCTGCCTCCTCATAGACCCCCCCACCCCTCAACCCTGTATCTTGACGTTTCATTCAGTGAAGAGCCCCTGGATTGCGGTCTGTGTGTCTGTCTTCTAGGGCTGCTCGGTTATGGAGAAAATCATAATCACGATTATTTCGGTCAATTTTGAAATCACGATTATTCAAAGGATCATTTTTGAGTTTGAAAACATGATGTATTTATTCAGTATGTCTCTCCCAAAAAACACTGAGAACTTTGAAATGTCGCCTCAAAAAAATACACAAAATGGTCAAAAAGAATGTTCAAATCTAAAATAATGTACAGATATGTATCCAGCTGTGCTGCACTTTCTATAAAACATTTATTAAATAAAAAATAATGATCAAAAACTCTATATTAGTTTTGTGATCGTTTGACGCTAAAATTGAAATAGCGATCAAAATTCGATGAATCGCTCAGCCCTACTCCTCTGTATCTTGACGTTTTAGTCCGTGAAGACCCCGCAGCTGAAAGTCTTCGGGTCTCTCTTCTGTATCAAGATGTTTCATTCTGTGAAGGATCTTCCGGCTGGAGGTCTCTGCGTCTCTCTTCTGTATCTAGTCGTTTCATTCTGTGAAGGATCTTCCGGCTGGAGGTCTTCGCGTCTCTTCTGTATCTAGTCGTTTCATTCTGTGAAGGATCTTCCGGCTGGAGGTCTATGCGTCTCGCTTCTCTATCTAGTCGTTTCATTCTGTGAAGGATCTTCCGGCTGGAGGTCTCTGCGTCTCTCTTCTGTATCTAGTCGTTTCATTCTGTGAAGGATCTTCCGGCTGGAGGTCTATGCGTCTCTCTTCTCTATCTTGACGTTTCATTACCGTGGGAGTTAGCCAGCGTGTTCTCTCTCACTGCACACGGGTGCGATACAGCTATTTATCTCCCGCATCTTCTCTATGCAGCTTGTGACGGCCTATCGGACAGTACAGCGGGACAAAGAGAAAAGCCAGGTAAGCTGCACGGGATTACACGGGCCTCTTCCAGTAGGCTGGAGAGGATTGTCGACCCGTTGACTGACTCGCTGTTCTTTATTCTCGCACCCCAGGTGATCCTGAGTCAGAGTCAAGACAAAGCCCTGCGCAGGATAGGAGAGCTTAGGGAGGTAGGTCCAACAGTTTCCTTTGTTACCCAACATCCACTGAAGGAGGAGCCGCTGTCAAAGATGTACTATAAATACCGCAGAGGAAAGGGTTGCAAAAGTGATATGGAAATACTTGCAGTAGAATCCAATTTTTGTCTAGTAATGTGCTCTATATCTGCGGCCAAGATTCACCTCCACTGGCAGGTTCATTAGTTAAAACTGAGATGGTAGCCCTGCAGACAGAGTGTATTGATTTGTGGATTGTTTTGTTTTGTTATTGCACAATCTTCATTTCAGTTACAGTTCAAAGAACAAACTCGTTTTAATAGTGCAGGTTAAACTTGTGGTAATGTAGCGCACTATTGATGCTCTTGTTTACCTCAGATGAGTTGCAGTACATGTGTGCGTGCAGTGTGTGTGTGTGTACATGCACTCAATGTCCAATATGAGTATCTGGGTCATGCACAATTTCAGTGCTCTCAATTAGAGTAGAGCGTAAACACGCTCAGATAAACAGATGAGAGATCTAGGTCGGTCTAACAGGTCATGCTACCCATTTGGACGTTTATTCGACTTGAATTTCCTAGGAAAATCCCATTGTTTAATTGGTAATTGTCTAATCAAGTGGTTATTGATTTTATTTGTGCAGTATAAGCACACCTACGATGTGTGCTACTATAAGTCCACATAGTAGGGGATGGACACAACACTATTCATTTTAGTATAATTCAAATGTTGGTGTATAATCAATTCCCTTTTGAGTTTCACTTTCATGTAATCCCGTACAATGCGTGCTGTTTGAATCTGTCGAATGGTCTGCTTAGGAGCTTCAAATGGACCAGCTGGCCAAGAAGCACCTGCAGGAGGAGTTTGATGCTACCCTAGAGGAGAAGGACCAGTTGATCACGGTGCTCCAGACTCAGGTACCGTCTCATGGGCTTAAAGCCTGGGATCCAGTCTAAGGAGTGCACATGTGTTACAGGTTCACCTTGTTGTTATATCTCTGCATATATCACAACACCTAAATGAACTAAAACCAAACCGTACTCAGGTTATAAAACTTAGGCCGAACCTGTTAAAGTGGCAAGCTCTTAGATCTTCGTTTCGACCTCTTTTGTGCCACCTATGGCGAATAAAACGCAGCTACACACTCAAGTGAGTTGAAGAGCGAGTCTATTGTGTACAGGCTCCGCCTTCCAACTCTGGCGGCACCACTTCTGTTGGCTGATGGAAAACACGTCACTGACTGCGCAACTCGTGATTGGAACACATGGCAGGAAAGACGCCAATCTACGCACAGTTCATAACACTCATAATACTGTAAATTCAAGGGCTTTTGTCCGTGGGCCACGGGTTCAAGCACCACGTAGGTAGATCGTGACTCACCACACATGCTTAAATTAGCATTTTTGGAGATCTTCATGATTGCCACTTTAACTATGCAAACCTGGAACCCGCATGAAAATGTGTGAAGCATCAATATGCGTGTGTGAAGCATCATGTGTGAGTAACGATAGAGTAACTTTATCTTGTTCTGGCCCTGGACTTGCCCCGGGGGCGCTCACAAGGGGTTCATATAACCCAGTGGCAGTAGGTAGGGGAATATGAGGTAATGTTATTTGGAAGAGTTGAGACACAGTCTATCACAAGCTCACTCAGCGAAGGGGAGCCTGGTGGACTCTTATTGCCCATCACTCACTGTGTCGCTTTCCCATCAGGTGGCCCTGATGAAGAAGAGACTCAAGGGGGTCACCGACCTCACCGTGCCCATCGAGGTGGAGGTGTCAGCGTCTGAAGACGCTGCCAACTCCAGCGCCGCACTGCGGACTCCCGGCAAGGACACGGACGCGGAGGCTGCCGCCGGCAACGGTCAGCAGGCGTTTGATTAGATCGGCGGGGATTCGATGAGTCGACTCACATCGACCCACGAGAGGGCAAAGGCTAGCTTGATCCAGAGTGAAGGGCTTCTTCAGAGGAAGTACTGTTTAGCAATTAATCGATTTGAGATCACAGACTTACCCGTCCTAAGATCAAATTATAATATATTAATTAATATTATTATGATGATGTGTTGATAACAAATAGATTGGGGAATGGTCATTCATTGTTATTATTTTAAAAACCAGTCAATAGTTTTAGTTATGTAACAAAAAATGGTGACCTCCGCCCATTCTGTTAAAACCCTGCATGATCTTCATCCCAATGACAAATTGTGGTGCTGCGTTACTTCTCCCGACCAGAAGAGGGCAGCGGTGACTCAGCCAGGGTGATGGAGGTGCTCCAGAAGAGGGTGACGAGGCAGGAGAACCTGCTGCTCAAGTGCAAGGAGCTGCTGAGAACCCACAAGGAGAGGGGCGCCCAGCTGGGCAGTGAGAACGAGACCCTGCAGGAGCAGCTGCAGCTCAGGCTGCAGGAGCTGGAGAAGATGAAGGTATAGTGAGGGGGCTGGAGAAGATGAAGGTATAGTGAGGGGGCTGGAGAAGATGAAGGTATAGTGAGGGGGCTGGAGAAGATGAAGGTATAGTGAGGGGGCTGGAGAAGATGAAGGTATAGTGAGGTGGCTGGAGAAGATGAAGGTATAGTGAGGTGGCTGGAGAAGATGAAGGTATAGTGAGGGGGCTGGAGAAGATGAAGGTATAGTGAGGGGGCTGGAGAAGATGAAGGTATAGTGAGGGGGCTGGAGAAGATGAAGGTATAGTGAGGGGGCTGGAGAAGATGAAGGTATAGTGAGGTGGCTGGAGATGATGAAGGTATAGTGAGGGGGCTGGAGAAGATGAAGGTATAGAGAGGGGGCTGGAAGATGAAGGTATAGTGAGGGGGCAGGAGAAGATGAAGGTATAGTGAGGGGGCTGGAGAAGATGAAGGTATAGTGAAGGGGCTGGCAGGAGAAGATGAAGATATATATGGAAGGGGCTGGCAGGAGAAGATGACAGTATATTGAAGTGGCTGCCAGTCACTCAATGGGGACCGTTTGCTTCATTAGGGGTCCAAGCCAACAGGTTGGATCCCTATTGTTTTTGTAAGGATTTTTAGGGGTCCAAGCCAACAGGTTGGATCCCTATTGTTTTTGTAAGGATTATTATTAGGGGTCCAAGCCAACAGGTTGGATCCCTATTGTTTTTGTAAGGATTTTTATTATTATACTTACCCCCCTGAAACTATGCCCACACCCCAAACCGTAAATGGTGCCGACGCGCGAATTGCATGACTAGATCCAGATCTCTTCGGACTACGCAGACGACAAAATCCAGACATGCCGGCCACTAGGTGGCGCTATACCAAGGAATACGCGTTTGGGGCTATAACTCCCACACCGAACCTCCCACAGTCAAAAACTTGTACGCACATATTCACTGGAGTCTGCTGCATCTTTTGGCATAGGCCACGCCCATTTGCGTCTTGAATTTTTTTTCGCAAAATCGCGAAAACCGCAAAACTGTATTTTCCCTACTCCTCCCACATTTCTTGACCAATCGACACCAAACTTTGCACACGGCATCTTCAGACGCACACGCAAAGAATGCTGGAACACTTTTTTGATCCGACCTTCGACGACGAAACGGTAGCGTTTTGAATATTGGTTTATGAGCTAAATTAGACGTGGAAAATCAAAAATCAGAAGAAATCCAAAATTAGACATCGGAACGAGTCCAAATTTTACACACATGTTGGTGCTAACCTTGATGTCGTACGATAAAAATTTCGGAAAATGTCGCCATTAGGGGGCGCCATAAACGTTGAAATTGTATATCTTCTAATTGGCCAAAGGAATGTTCTTCAAACTATGAGGGAACCATCAAGGGGCAAACCCGAGTCTATATAAAAATTATGGTCAAGAATTATTAATGTGGGCGGGAGTTATTTGGAAAAGGAAAATTGTCTTTGCAAAATTTCGCCACAAGAGGGCGCAAAAAAACGACGAAATAATACATCTCCTAATCGCCAATGGAATGTTCTGAAAACGCGTTTTGGGCTATAACTCCCACACCGAACCTCCCACAGTCAAAACCTTTATATCCACATGTTGTTCACGGTAGCGTTTTGAATACTTGCTTCGCGTTCTGCCGGTGAAACGCACATTTCTTGTCGCGTTGTGCCGGCGAAATGCACACTTCTTGGACCCCTGCATAACTGCTTGCAGTTCTAGTTATTATTCTTACCTGCCTAAAAGTGTGCCCACAGCCCAAACCGTAAATGGTGACGACACGCCAATTGCATGACTAGATCCAGATCTCTTCGGACTACGCAGACGACAAAATCCAGACACGCCGGCCACTAGGTGGCGCTATACCAAGGGAAAACGCGTTTGGGGCTATAACTCCCACACCGAACCTCCCACAGTCAAAAACTTGTACGCACATATTCACTGGAGTCTGCTGCATCTTTTGGCATAGGCCACGCCCATTTGCGTCAATAATTTTTTTTCGCAAAATCGCGAAAACCGCAAAACTGTTTTTTCGCTACTCCTCCCATTTTTCTTGACCAATCAAAACCAAACTTTGCACACGGCATCTTCAGACGCACACGCAAAGAAATGATAGACACTTTTTTGATCCGACCCTCGACGACGAAACGGTAGCGTTTTGAATATTGGTTTATGAGCTAAATTAGACGTGGAAAATCAAAAATCCAAAGAAATCCAAAAGTAGACATCGGAACGAGTCCAAATTTAACACACATGTTGGTGCTAACCTTAATGTCGTACGATAAAAATTTCGGAAAATTTCGCCATTAGGGGGCGCCATAAACGAGGAAATTGTATATCTTCTAATTGGCCAAAGGAATGTTCTTCAAACTCAAGGGAAACCATCAAGGGGCAAACCTGAATCTATATAGAAAATATGGCCAAGAATTATTAATGTGGGCGGGAGTTTTTGGCAAAGGAAAATTGTCTTGGGAAAATTTCGCCAACAGGGCGGCGCCAAAAAACGACGACATTGTCTATCTCCTATTTGGCCTATGGAATGTTCTGAAAACGCGTTTTAGGCTATAACTCCCACACCGAAGCTCCCACAGTCAAAACCTTTATATCCACATGTTGTTCAAGGTAACGTTTTGAATACTTGCTTCGCGTTGTGCCGGCGAAATGCACATTTCTTGTCGCGTTGTGCCGGCGAAATGCACACTTCTTGGACCCCTGCATAACTGCTTGCAGTTCTAGTTAGGGGTCCAAGCCAACAGGTTGGATCCCTATTGTTTTTGTAAGGATTTTTCTTATTATTATTATTATTATTCCCGGCTAGAAGTGGTACCACAGCCCAGACCGTAAATGGTGCCGACACGCCAATTGCATGACTAGATCCAGGTCCGTGAGGTGACGGGAGACGACAAAATCCAGACACGCCGGCCACTAGGTGGCGCTATACCAAGGGAAAACGCGTTTGGGGCTATAACTCCCACACCGAACCTCCCACAGTCAAAAACTTGTACGCACATATTCACTGGAGTCTGCTGCATCTTTTGGCATAGGCCACGCCCATTTGCGTCTATAATTTTTTTTCGCAAAATCGCGAAAACCGCAAAACTGTTTTTTCGCTACTCCTCCCATATTTCTTGACCAATCAACACCAAACTTTGCACACGGCATCTTCAGACGCACACGCAAAGAAATGATAGACACTTTTTTGATCCGACCCTCGACGACGAAATGGTAGCGTTTTGAATATTGGTTTATGAGCTAAATTAGACGTGGAAAATCAAAAATCCAAAGAAATCCAAAATTAGACATCGGAACGAGTCCAAATTTTACACACATGTTGGTGCTAACCTTAATGTCGTACGATAAAAAATTCGGAAAATTTCGCCATTAGGGGGCGCCATAAACGAGGAAATTGTATATCTTCTAATTGGCCAAAGGAATGTTCTTCAAACTATGAGGGAACCATCACGGGGCAAACCCGAGTCTATATAAAAATTATGGTCAAGAATTATTAATGTGGGCGGGAGTTATTTGGAAAAGGAAAATTGTCTTTGGAAAATTTCGCCACAAGAGGGCGCAAAAAAACGACGAAATAATACATCTCCTAATCGCCAATGGAATGTTCTGAAAACGCGTTTTGGGCTATAACTCCCACACCGAAGCTCCCACAGTCAAAACCTTTATATCCACATGTTGTTCACGGTAGCGTTTTGAATACTTGCTTTGCGTTGTGCCGGCGAAATGCACATTTCTTGTCGCGTTGTGCCGGCGAAATGCACACTTCTTGGACCCCTGCATAACTGCTTGCAGTTCTAGTTAGGGGTCCAAGCCAACAGGTTGGATCCCTATTGTTTTTGTAGTGTTTATTATTATTATACTTACCTCCCTAAAAGTGTGCCCACAGCCCAAACCGTAAATGGTGCCGACACGCCAATTGCATGACTAGATCCAGATCCGTGGGGACTACGCAGACGACAAAATCCAGACATGCCGGCCACTAGGTGGCGCTATACCAAGGAATACGCGTTTGGGGCTATAACTCCCACACCGAACCTCCCACAGTCAAAAACTTGTACGCACATATGCACTGGAGTCTGCTGCATCTTTTGGCATAGGCCACGCCCATTTGCGTCTATAATTTTTTTTCGCAAAATCGCAAAAACCGCAAAACTGTTTTTTCCCTACTCCTCCCACATTTCTTGACCAATCGACACCAAACTTTGCACACGGCATCTTCAGACGCACACGCAAAGAATGCTCGAACACTTTTTTGATCCGACCCTCGACGACGAAACGGTAGCGTTTTGAACATTGGTTTATTAGCTACGTTTTACGCCGAAACGCAAAAATTCAAAAAATACCAAAATTAGACATCGGATCAAGCCCAAATTTTAGACGCATGTCAGTGTTACCCTTAATGGCGTTGAATAAAAAAAACTGAATTTTTCGCCATTAGGGGGCGCAATAAACGAGGAAATTGTATATCTTCTAATTGGCCAGAGGAATGTTATTCAAACTATAAGGGAACCATCAAGGGGCAAACCCGAGTCTATATAGAAAATATGGGCAAGAATTATTAATGTGGGCGGGAGTTATTTGGCAAAGGAAAATTGTCTTTGGAAAATGTCGCCACAGGGCGGCGCCAAAAAACGACGACATTGTCTATCTCCTATTTGGCCAATGGAATGTTCTGAAAACGAGTTTTAGGCTATAACTCCCACACCGAAGCTCCCACAGTCAAAACCTTTATATCCACAGGTTCAGGGTAGCGATTTGAATACTTGCTTCGCGTTCTGCCGGCGAAACGCACATTTCTTGTCGCGTTGTGCCGGCGAAATGCACACTTCTTGGACCCCTGCATAACTGCTTGCAGTTCTAGTTAGGGGTCCAAGCCAACAGGTTGGATCCCTATTGTTTTTGTAAGGATTATTATTAGGGGTCCAAGCCAACAGGTTGGATCCCTATTGCTTTTGTAAGGATTTTTCCTATTATTATTATTATTATTATTATTATTATTCTTCCCCCCGTACTTGTGGGACTACAGCCCAAACCGTAAATGGTGCACACGCGCCAATTGCATGACTAGATCCAGGTCCGGCACCGCTACTCAGATAACCAAATTCAGACGCGCCGGCCACTAGGTGGCGCTATACCAAGGACAGACGCGTTTGGGGCTATAACTCCCACACCGAATCTCCCACATTCAAAAACTTGTACGCACAGATTCACTGGAGTCTGCTGCATCTTTTGGCATAGGCCACGCCCATTTGCGTCTAGAATTTTTTTTCGTAAAAACGCGAAAACCGCAAAAATGCTTTTTCCCTACTCCTCCCACATTTCTTGACCAATCGACACCAAACTTTGCACACGACATCTTCAGACGCACGCGCAAAGAATGCAGGAAACACTTTTTTGATGCGACCTTTGACGACGAAACGGTAGCGTTTTGAATATTGGTTTATTAGCTAAATTAGACGTGGAATATCCAAAATCCCGAAAAATTCAAAATTACACATCGGATCGACTCCAAGTTTTACACACATGTTGGTGCTAACCTTAATGTCGTTCGATAAAAATTTCGGAAAATTTCGCCATTAGGGGGCGCAATAAACGAGGAAATTGTATATCTTCTACAAAATTTCGCCGCGAAAACGCTACACTAACTTCTCGCTACTCCTACCACAGTCAAATCCTTTGTATCCACAGGTTCAGGGTAGCGTTTTGAACACATGCTTCGCTTTGTGCCGGCGAAACGCACATTTCTTGTCGCGTTGTGCCGGCGAAATGCACACTTCTTGGACCCCTGCATAACTGCTTGCAGTTCTAGTTAGGGGTCCAAGCCAACAGGTTGGATCCCTATTGTTTTTGTAATGATTTTTATTATTATTATTATTATTTCCTGCTAGAAGTGGGCCCACAGCCCAAACCGTAAATGGTGCCGACACGCCAATTGCATGACTAGATCCAGGTCCGTGAACATTACGCAGACCACAAAAATACAGACACGCCGGCCACTAGGTGGCGCTATACCAAGGGAAAACGCGTTTGGGACTATAACTCCCACACCGAACCTCCCACAGTCAAAAACTTGTACCCACTTATTCACTGGAGTCTGCTGCATCTTTTGGCATAGGCCACGCCCATTTGCGTCTATAATTTTTTTTCGCAAAATCGCGAAAACCGCAAAACAGTTTCTTCGCTACTCCTCCCACATTTCCTGACCAATCGACACCAAACTTTGCACACGGCATCTTCAGACCTACACGAAAAGAAATGCTGCATTACTTTTTTGATCCGACCCTCGACGACGAAACGGTAGCGTTTTGAACATTGGTTTATTAGCTACGTTTTACGCCGAAACGCAAAAATTCAAAAAATACCAAAATTAGACATCGGATCTAGCCCACATTTTAGACACATGTCGGTGTTACCCTTAATGGCGTTCAATAAAAAAAACGGAATTTTTCGCCATTAGGGGGCGCAATAAACGAGGAAATTGTATATCTTCTAATTGGCCAAAGGAATGTTCTTCAAACTATAAGGGAACCATCAAGGGGCAAACCCGAGTCTATATAGAAAATATGGCCAAGAATTATTAATGTGGGCGGGAGTTATTTGGCAAAGGAAAATTGTCTTTGGAAAATGTCGCCACAGGGCGGCGCCAAAAAACGACGACATTGTCTATCTCCTATTTGGCCAATGGAATGTTCTGAAAACGCGTTTTAGGCTATAACTCCCACACCGAAGCTCCCACAGTCAAAACCTTTATATCCACATGTTGTTCACGGTAGCGTTATGAATACTTGCTTTGCGTTGTGCCGGCGAAATGCACATTTATTGTCGCGTTGTGCCGGCGAAATGCACACTTCTTGGACCCCTGCATAACTGCTTGCAGTTCTAGTTAGGGGTCCAAGCCAACAGGTTGGATCCCTATTGTTTTTGTAAGGATTATTATTATTATACTTCCCATCTAGAAGTGGTACCACAGCCCAAACAGTAAATGGTGCACACGCGCCAATTGCATCACTAGATCCAGGTCCGTGAATACTACGCAGACGACCAAATCCAGACACGCCGGCCACTAGGTGGCGCTATACCAAGGAAAGACGCGTTTGGGGCTATAACTCCCACACCGAACCTCCCACAGTCAAAAACTTGTACCCACTTATTCACTGGAGTCTGCTGCATCTTTTGGCATAGGCCACGCCCATTTGCGTCTGGAATTTTTTTTCGCAAAATCGCGAAAACCGCAAAAGTGTTTTTTCCATACTCCTCCCACATTTCTCGACCAATCAACACCAAACTTTGCACACGACATCTTCAGACGCACACGAAAAGAAAAACTCAAACACTTTTTGATCCGACCTTCGATTACGAAACGGTAGCGTTTTGAATATTTGTTTATAAGCTAAATTAGACGTGGAATATCAAAAATCCAAAGAAATCCAAAATTAGACATCGGATCAAGTCCAATTTTTTGAGACATGTCGATGCTCCACTTAATGGCGTTCGATAAAAAAATCGGAAATTTTCGCCATAAGGGGGCGCAATAAACGAGGAAATTGTATATCTTCTCATTTGCCAGAGGAATGTTCTTCAAACTCAAGGGAAACCATCAAGGGGCAATCCCTAGTCTATATAGACAATATGGCCAAGAATTATTAATGTGGGCGGGAGTTATTTGGAAAAGGAAAATTGTCTTTGGAAAAATTCGCCACAAGGGGGTGCAAAAAAACGACGACATTGTCTATCTCCTATTTGGCCAATGGAATGTTCTGAAAACGCGTTTCAGGCTATAACTCCCACACCGAAGCTCCCACAGTCAAAACCTTTATATCCACATGTTGTTCACGGTAGCGTTTTGAATACTTGCTTCGCGTTGTGCCGGCGAAACGCACATTTCTTGTCGCGTTGTGCCGGCGAAATGCACACTTCTTGGACCCCTGCATAACTGCTTGCAGTTCTAGTTATTATTATACTTACCCCCCTGAAACTATGCCCACACCCCAAACCGTAAATGGTGCCGACGCGCGAATTGCATGACTAGATCCAGATCTCTTCGGACTACGCAGACGACAAAATCCAGACATGCCGGCCACTAGGTGGCGCTATACCAAGGAATACGCGTTTGGGGCTATAACTCCCACACCGAACCTCCCACAGTCAAAAACTTGTACGCACATATTCACTGGAGTCTGCTGCATCTTTTGGCATAGGCCACGCCCATTTGCGTCTAGAATTTTTTTTCGCAAAATCGTGAAAACCGCAAAACAGTTTTTTCCCTACTCCTCCCACATTTCTTGACCAATCGACACCAAACTTTGTACCCGGCATCTTCAGACGCACACGCAAAGAACGCTGGAACACTTTTTTGATCCAACCTTCGACGACGAAACGGTAGCGTTTTGAATATTGGTTTATGAGCTAAATTAGACGTGGAAAATCAAAAATCCAAAGAAATCCAAAATTAGACATCGGAACGAGTCCAAATTTTACACACATGTTGGTGCTAACCTTAATGTCGTACGATAAAAATTTCGGAAAATGTCGCCATTAGGGGGCGCCATAAATGTTGAAATTGTATATCTTCTAATTGGCCAAAGGAATGTTCTTCAAACTATGAGGGAACCATCAAGGGGCAAACCCGAGTCTATATAAAAATTATGGTCAAGAATTATTAATGTGGGCGGGAGTTATTTGGAAAAGGAAAATTGTCTTTGGAAAATTTCGCCACAAGAGGGCGCAAAAAAACGACGAAATAATACATCTCCTAATCGCCAATGGAATGTTCTGAAAACGCGTTTTGGGCTATAACTCCCACACCGAACCTCCCACAGTCAAAACCTTTATATCCACATGTTGTTCACGGTAGTGTTTTGAATACTTGCTTCGCGTTCTGCCGGTGAAACGCACATTTCTTGTCGCGTTGTGCCGGCGAAATGCACACTTCTTGGACCCCTGCATAACTGCTTGCAGTTCTAGTTAGGGGTCCAAGCCAACAGGTTGGATCCCTATTGTTTTTGTAAGGATTATTATTATTATACTTCCCATCTAGAAGTGGTACCACAGCCCAAACAGTAAATGGTGCACACGCGCCAATTGCATCACTAGATCCGGGTCCGTGAACACTACGCAGAAGACAAAATCCAGACACGCCGGCCACTAGGTGGCGCTATACCAAGGAATACGCGTTTGGGGCTATAACTCCCACACCGAACCTCCCACAGTCAAAAACTTGTACGCACATATTCACTGGAGTCTGCTGCATCTTTTGGCATAGGCCACGCCCATTTGCGTCTAGAATTTTTTTTCGCAAAATCGCGAAAACCGCAAAACTGTTTTTTCCCTACTCCTCCCACATTTCTCGACCAATCAACACCAAACTTTGCACACGACATCTTCAGACGCACACGAAAAGAAATACTCAAACACTTTTTGATCCGACCTTCGATTACGAAACGGTAGCATTTTGAATATTTGTTTATCAGCTACGTTTTACGTTGAAAATCAAAAATCCAGAAAAATACCAAAATTAGACATCGGATCAAGTCCAAATTTTACACACATGTCGGTGTTACCCTTAGTGACGTTCGAAAAAGATTTCGGAAAGTTTCGCCATTAGGGGGCGCAATAAAAGAGGAAATTGTATATCTTCTACAAAATTTCGCCGCAAAAAAGCCACACTGACTTCTCGCTACTCCTACCACAGTCAAATCCTTTTTATCCACAGGTTCAGGGTAGCGTTTTGAACACATGCTTCGCGTTGTGCCGGCGAAATGCACATTTCTTGTCGCGTTGTGCCGGGGAAATGCACACTTCTTGGACCCCTGCATAACTGCTTGCAGTTCTAGTTATTATACTTCCCATCTAGAAGTGGTACCACAGCCCAAACAGTAAATGGTGCACACGCGCCAATTGCATCACTAGATCCAGGTCCGTGAACACTACGCAGACGACAAAATCCAGACACGCCGGCCACTAGGTGGCGCTATACCAAGGAATACGCGTTTGGGGCTATAACTCCCACACCGAACCTCCCACAGTCAAAAACTTGTACGCACATATTCACTTGAGTCTGCTGCATCTTTTGACATAGGCCACGCCCATTTGCGTCTAGAATTTTTTTTCGCAAAATCGCGAAAACCGCAAAACTGTTTTTTCCCTACTCCTCCCACATTTCTTGACCAATCAACACCAAACTTTGCACACGACATCTTCAGACGCACACGAAAAGAAATACTCAAACACTTTTTGGTCCGACCTTCGATTACGAAACGGTAGCATTTTGAATATTTGTTTATTAGCTACGTTTTACGTTGAAAATCAAAAATCCAGAAAAATACCAAAATTAGACATCGGATCAAGTCCAAATTTTACACACATGTCGGTGTTACCCTTAGTGACGTTCGAAAAAGATTTCGGAAAGTTTCGCAATTAGGGGGCACAATAAAAGAGGAAATTGTATATCTTCTACAAAATTTCGCCGCAAAAACGCCACACTGACTTCTCGCTACTCCTACCACAGTCAAATCCTTTTTATCCACAGGTTCAGGGTAGCGTTTTGAACACATGCTTCGCGTTGTGCCGGCGAAATGCACATTTCTTGTCGCGTTGTGCCGGGGAAATGCACACTTCTTGGACCCCTGCATAACTGCTTGCAGTTCTAGTTAGGGGTCCAAGCCAACAGGTTGGATCCCTATTGTTTTTGTAAGGATTCTTTTTATTTTTAGGGGTCCAAGCCAACAGGTTGGATCCCTATTGTTTTTGTAAGGATTATTATTATTATTATTATTATTATTATTCCAGCACTAAAAGTGCTACTACAGCCCAAACCGTAAATGGTGCACACACGCCAATTACATGACTAGATCCAGGTACGTGAAGACTATGCAGACGACAAAATCCAGACATGCCGGCCACTAGGTGGCGCTATACCAAGGAATACGCGTTTGGGGCTATAACTCCCACACCGAACCTCCCACAGTCAAAAACTTGTACGCACATATTCACTGGAGTCTGCTGCATCTTTTGGCATAGGCCACGCCCATTTGCGTCTATAATTTTTTTTCGCAAAATCGCGAAAACCGCAAAACTGTTTTTTCCCTACTCCTCCCACATTTCTCGACCAATCAACACCAAACTTTGCACACGACATCATCAGACGGAAACGAAAAGAAAAACTCAAACACTTTTTGATCTGACCTTCGATTACGAAACGGTAGCATTTTGAATATTTGTTTATTAGCTACGTTTTACGTCGAAACGCAAAAATTCAAAAAATACCAAAATTAGACATCGGATCAAGTCCAAATTTTAGACACATGTCGGTGCTACCCTTAATGCCGTTCAATAAAGATTTCGGAATATTTCGCCATTAGGGGGCGCAATAAACGAGGAAATTGTATATCTTCTAATTGGCCAAAGGAATGTTCTTCAAACTCAAGGGAAACCATCAAGGGGCAAACCCGAATCTATATAGAAAATATGGCCAAGAATTATTAATGTGGGCGGGAGTTTTTGGCAAAGGAAAATTGTCTTGGGAAAATTTCGCCAACAGGGCGGCGCCAAAAAACGACGACATTGTCTATCTCCTATTTGGCCAATGGAATGTTCTGAAAACGCGTTTTAGGCTATAACTCCCACACCGAAGCTCCCACAGTAAAAACCTTTATATCCACATGTTGTTCACGGTAGCGTTTTGAATACTTGCTTCGCGTTGTGCCGGCGAAATGCACATTTCTTGTCGCGTTGTGCCGGCGAAATGCACACTTCTTGGACCCCTGCATAACTGCTTGCAGTTCTAGTTATACTTACCTCCCTAAAAGTGTGCCCACAGCCCAAACCGTAAATGGTGACGACACGCCAATTGCATGACTAGATCCAGGTCTCTTCGGACTATGCAGACGACAAAATCCAGACACGCCGGCCACTAGGTGGCGCTATACCAAGGAATACGCGTTTGGGGCTATAACTCCCACACCGAACCTCCCACAGTCAAAAACTTGTACGCACATATTCACTGGAGTCTGCTGCATCTTTTGGCATAGGCCACGCCCATTTGCGTCTAGAATTTTTTTTCGCAAAATCGCGAAAACCGCAAAACTGTTTTTTCCCTACTCTTCCCACATTTCTCGACCAATCAACACCAAACTTTGCACACGACATCTTCAGACGCACACGAAAAGAAAAACTCAAACACTTTTTGATCCGACCTTCGATTACGAAACGGTAGCATTTTGAATATTTGTTTATTAGCTACGTTTTACGTTGAAAATCAAAAATCCAGAAAAATACCAAAATTAGACATCGGATCAAGTCCAAATTTTACACACATGTCGGTGCTACCCTTAATGGCGTTCAATAAAAATATCGGAATATTTTGCCATTAGGGGGCGCAATAAACGAGGAAATTGTATATCTTCTAATAGGCCCGAGGAATGTTCTTCAAACTATAAGGGAACCATCAAGGGGCAAACCCGAGTCTATATAAAAAATATGGCCAAGAATTATTAATGTGGGCGGGAGTTATTTGGCAAAGGAAAATTGTCTTTGGAAAATTTCGCCACAGGGCGGCGCCAAAAAACGACGATATTGTCTATCTCCAATTTGGCCAATGTTCTGAAAACGCGTTTTGGGCTATAACTCCCACACCGAAGCTCCCACAGTCAAAACCTTTCTATCCACATGTTGTTCACGGTAGCGTTTTGAACACATGCTGCGCTTTGTGCCGGCGAAACGCACATTCCTTGTCGCGTTGTGCCGGCGAAATGCACACTTCTTGGACCCCTGCATAACTGCTTGCAGTTCTAGTTTTTATACTTACCTCCCTAAAAGTGTGCCCACAGCCCAAACCGTAAATGGTGACGACACGCCAATTGCATGACTAGATCCAGGTCTCTTCGGACTATGCAGACGACAAAATCCAGACACGCCGGCCACTAGGTGGCGCTATACCAAGGAATACGCGTTTGGGGCTATAACTCCCACACCGAACCTCCCACAGTCAAAAACTTGTACGCACATATCCACTGGAGTCTGCTGCATCTTTTGGCATAGGCCACGCCCATTTGCGTCTAGAATTTTTTTTCGCAAAATCGCGAAAACCGCAAAACTGTTTTTTCGCTACTCCTCCCACATTTCTTGACCAATCAACACCAAACTTTGCACACGACATCTTCAGACGCACACGAAAAGAAAAACTCAAACACTTTTTTGATCCGACCTTCGACGACGAAACTGTAGCGTTTTGAATATTTGTTTATAAGCTAAATTAGACGTGGAATATCAAAAATCCCAAAAATACCAAAATTAGACATCGGATCAAGTCCAAATTTTTCAGACATATCGATGCTCCACTTAATGGCGTTCGATAAAAAAATCGGAAATTTTCGCCATAAGGGGGCGCAATAAACGAGGAAATTGTATATCTTCTCATTTGCCAGAGGAATGTTCTTCAAACTCAAGGGAAACCATCAAGGGGCAATCCCTAGTCTATATAGAAAATATGGCCAAGAATTATTAATGTGGGCGGGAGTTATTTGGCAAAGGAAAATTGTCCTTGGAAAATTTCGCCACAGGGCGGCGCCAAAAAACGACGACATTGTCCATCTCCTATTTGGCCAATGTTCTGAAAACGCGTTTTAGGCTATAACTCCCACACCGAAGCTCCCACAGTCAAAACCTTTATATCCACAGGTTCAGGGTAGCATTTTGAACACATGCTTCGCGTTGTGCCGGCGAAACGCACATTTCTTGTCGCGTTGTGCCGGCGAAATGCACACTTCTTGGACCCCTGCATAACTGCTTGCAGTTCTAGTTAGGGGTCCAAGCCAACAGGTTGGATCCCTATTGTTTTTGTAAGGATTATTATACTACCTCCCCGTGAAAGTGGAACTACAGCCCAAACCGTAAATGGTGCACACGCGCCAATTGCATGACTAGATCCAGAATCGGCACCGCTACTCAGATAACAAAATCCAGGCACGCCGGTCCCTAGGTGGCGCTATACCAAGGAATACGCGTTTGGGGCTATAACTCCCACATCGAACCTCCCACAGTCCAAAAACTTGTACACACAGATGCACTGGAGTCTGCTGCATCTTTTGGCATAGGCCACGCCCACTTGCGTCTAGAATTTTTTTTCGCAAAATCGCGAAAACCGCAAAACTGGTTTTTCGCTACTCCTCCCACATTTCTCGACCGATTGACACCAAACTTTGCAGACGGCATCTTCAGACGCACACGCAAAGAAATGGTAGACAGTTTTTTGATCCAACCTTCGACGACGAAACGGTAGAGTTTTGAATATTTGTTTATTAGCTAAATTAGACGTGGAAAATTAAAAATCCAAAAAAATCCAAAATTAGAAATCGGATCGAGTCCAAATTCTACACACATGTTGGTGCTAACCTTAATGACGTTCGATAAAAATTTCGGAATATTTCGCCATTAGGGGGCGCAATAAACGAGGAAATTGTATATCGTCTACAAAATGTCGCCGCGAAAACGCTACACTGACTTCTCGCTACTCCTACAACAGTCAAATCCTTTGTATCCACAGGTTCAGGGTAGCGTTTTGAACACATGCTTCGCGTTGTGCCGGCGAAACGCACATTTCTTGTCGCGTTGTGCCGGCGAAATGCACACTTCTTGGACCCCTGCATAACTGCTTGCAGTTCTAGTTAGGGGTCCAAGCCAACAGGTTGGATCCCTATTGTTTTTGTAAGGATTTTTCTTATTAGGGGTCCAAGCCAACAGGTTGGATCCCTATTGTTTTTGTAAGGATTATTATACTACCTCCCCGTGAAAGTGGAACTACAGCCCAAACCGTAAATGGTGCACACGCGCCAATTGCATGACTAGATCCAGAATCGGCACCGCTACTCAGATAACAAAATCCAGGCACGCCGGTCCCTAGGTGGCGCTATACCAAGGAATACGCGTTTGGGGCTATAACTCCCACATCGAACCTCCCACAGTCCAAAAACTTGTACACACAGATGCACTGGAGTCTGCTGCATCTTTTGGCATAGGCCACGCCCACTTGCGTCTAGAATTTTTTTTCGCAAAATCGCGAAAACCGCAAAACTGGTTTTTCGCTACTCCTCCCACATTTCTCGACCGATTGACACCAAACTTTGCACACGGCATCTTCAGACGCACACGCAAAGAAATGGTAGACAGTTTTTTGATCCAACCTTCGACGACGAAACGGTAGAGTTTTGAATATTTGTTTATTAGCTAAATTAGACGTGGAAAATTAAAAATCCAAAAAAATCCAAAATTAGACATCGGATCGAGTCCAAATTCTACACACATGTTGGTGCTAACCTTAATGACGTTCGATAAAAATTTCGGAATATTTCGCCATTAGGGGGCGCAATAAACGAGGAAATTGTATATCGTCCACAAAATGTCGCCGCGAAAACGCTACACTGACTTCTCGCTACTCCTACAACAGTCAAATCCTTTGTATCCACAGGTTCAGGGTAGCGTTTTGAACACATGCTTCGCGTTGTGCCGGCGAAACGCACATTTCTTGTCGCGTTGTGCCGGCGAAATGCACACTTCTTGGACCCCTGCATAACTGCTTGCAGTTCTAGTTAGGGGTCCAAGCCAACAGGTTGGATCCCTATTGTTTTTGTAAGGATTTTTCTTATTATTATTATTATTATTATTCCCGGCTAGAAGTGGTACCACAGCCCAGACCGTAAATGGTGCCGACACGCCAATTGCATGAATAGATCCAGGTCCCTGAAGACTATGCAGAGGGCAAAATACAGACACGCCGGCCACTAGGTGGCGCTATACCAAGGGAAAACGCGTTTGGGGCTATAACTCCCACACCGAACCTCCCACAGTCCAAAAACTTGTACACACATATTCACTGGAGTCTGCTGCAACTTTTGGCATAGGCCACGCCCATTTGCGTCTATAATTTTTTTTCGCAAAATCGCGAAAACCGCAAAACTGTATTTTCCCTACTCCTCCCACATTTCTTGACCAATCGACACCAAACTTTGCACACGGCATCTTCAGACGCACACGCATAGAATTGATAGACACTTTTTTGATCGGACCTTCGACGACGAAACGGTAGCGTTTTGAATATTGGTTTATGAGCTAAATTAGACGTGGAAAATCAAAAATCCAAAGAAATCCAAAATTAGACATCGGAACAAGTCCAAATTTTACAGACATGTTGGTGCTAACCTTAATGTCGTACGATAAAAATTTCGGAAAATTTCGCCATTAGGGGGCGCAATAAACGAGGAAATTGTATATCTTCTAATTGGCCAAAGGAATGTTCTTCAAACTCAAGGGAAACCATCACGGGGCAAACCCGAGTCTATATAAAAATTATGGTCAAGAATTATTAATGTGGGCGGGAGTTATTTGGAAAAGGAAAATTGTCTTTGGAAAATTTCGCCACAAGAGGGCGCAAAAAAACGACGAAATAATACATCTCCTAATCGCCAATGGAATGTTCTGAAAACGCGTTTTGGGCTATAACTCCCACACCGAACCTCCCACAGTCAAAACCTTTGTATCCACAGATTCACTGGAGTCAGCTGCATCTTTTGGCATACGCCGTTTCTCAGTTTCGAACACATGCTTCGCGTAGTGCCGGCGAAATGCACACTTCTTGGACCCCTGCATAACTGCTTGCAGTTCTAGTTATTAGGGGTCCAAGCCAACAGGTTGGATCCCTATTGTTTTTGTAAGGATTTTTAGGGGTCCAAGCCAACAGGTTGGATCCCTATTGTTTTTGTAAGGATTATTAGGGGTCCAAGCCAACAGGTTGGATCCCTATTGTTTTTGTAAGGATTTTTCTTCCTATTATTATTATACTTACCCCCCTAAAAGTGGTACCACAGCCCAAACCGTAAATGGTGCACACACGCCAATTACATGACTAGATCCAGATCTCTTCGGACTACGCAGACGACAAAATCCAGACACGCCGGTCACTAGGTGGCGCTATACCAAGGAATACGCGTTTGGGGCTATAACTCCCACACCGAACCTCCCACATTCAAAACCTTGTACACACAGCTTCACTCGAGTCTGCTGCATCTTTTGGCATAGGCCACGCCCATTTGCGTCTATAATTTTTTTTCGCAAAATCACGAAAACCGCAAAACTGTTTTTTCCCTACTCCTCCCACATTTCTTGACCAATCGACACAAAACTTTGCACAAGACATCTTCAGACGGACACGCAAAGAATGCATGAAACACTTTTTTGATGCGACCTTTGACGACGAAACGGTATCGTTTTTAATATTTGTTTATTAGCTAAATTAGACGTGAAAAATCCAAAATCCAAAAAAAAACAAAATTACACATCGGATCGAGTCCAAATTTAACACACATGTTAGCGCCACCCTTAACGACGTTCGAATAAAAATTCGGAAAATTACGCCCTAAGGGGGCGCTATAAACGAGGAAATTGTATATCTTCTAATTGGCCAAAGGAATGTTCTTCAAACTCAAGGGAAACCATCAAGGGGCAAACCCGAGTCTATATAGAAAATATGGCCAAGAATTATTAATGTGGGCGGGAGTTATTTGGCAAAGGATAATTCTCTTTGGAAAATTTCTCCACAGGGCGGCGCCAAAAAACGACGACATTGTCTATCTCCTATTTGGCCATGGAATGTTCTGAAAACGCGTTTTAGGCTATAACTCCCACACCGAAGCTCCCACAGTCAAAACCTTTATATCCACATGTTGTTCACGGTAGCGTTTTGAATACTTGCTTCGCGTTGTGCCGGCAAAATGCACATTTATTGTCGCGTTGTGCCGGCGAAATGCACACTTCTTGGACCCCTGCATAACTGCTTGCAGTTCTAGTTAGGGGTCCAAGCCAACAGGTTGGATCCCTATTGTTTTTGTAAGGATTTTTAGGGGTCCAAGCCAACAGGTTGGATCCCTATTGTTTTTGTAAGGATTTTTCCTATTATTATTATTATACTTCCCCCCGTACTTGTGGGACTACAGCCCAAACCGTAAATGGTGCACACGCGCCAATTACATGACTAGAACCAGGTCCGGCACCGCTACTCAGATAACCAAATCCAGACACGCCGGCCACTAGGTGGCGCTATACCAAGGAAAGACGCGTTTGGGGCTATAACTCCCACACCGAACCTCCCACAGTCAAAAACTTGTACGCACATATTCACTGGAGTCTGCTGGATCTTTTGGCATAGGCCACGCCCATTTCCGTCAATAATTTTTTTTCGCAAAATCGCGAAAACCGCAAAACTGTTTTTTCCCTACTCCTTCCACATTTCTCGCCCGATCAACACCAAACTTTGCACACGACATCTTCAGACGCACATGCAAAGAATGCATGAAACACTTTTTTGATGCGACCTTTGACGACGAAACGGTATCGTTTTGAATATTGGTTTATTAGCTAAATTAGACGTGAAATATCAAAAATCCAAAGAAATCCAAAATTAGACAGCGGATCGAGTCCAAATTTTACACACATGTTGGTGTTAACGTTAATGTCGTTCGATAAAAAAATCGGAAAATTTCGCCATTAGGGGGCGCAATAAACGAGGAAATTGTATATCTTCTACACAATTTCGCCGCGAAAACGCCACACTGACTTCTCGCTACTCCTACCACAGTCAAATCCTTTGTATCCACAGGTTCAGGGTAGCGTTTTGAACACATGCTTCGCGTTGTGCCGGCGAAACGCACATTTCTTGTCGCGTTGTGCCGGCGAAATGCACACTTCTTGGACCCCTGCATAACTGCTTGCAGTTCTAGTTATTATACTTCCTTCGTTAGAAGTGGTACTACAGCCCAAACCGTAAATGGTGCACACAAGCCAATTACATGACTAGATCCAGGTCCGTGAGGTGACGGCAGACGACAAAATCCAGACATGCCGGCCACTAGGTGGCGCTATACCAAAGAAAACTTGTTTGGGGCTATAACTCCCACACCGAACCTCCCACAGTCAGAAGAGTTAGACACACAGATTCACTGGAGTCTGCCGCATCTTTTGGCATAGGCCACGCCCATATGCGTCTAGGAATATTTTTCGCAAAATCGCGAAAACCGCAAAACTGTTTTTTCCCTACTCCTCCCACATTTTTTGACCAATCGACACCAAACTTTGCACACGACATCTTCAGACGCACACGCAAAGAATGCATGAAACACTTTTTTGATCCGTCCTTCGATAACGAAACGGTAGCGTTTTGAATATTGGTTTATTAGCTAAATTAGACGTGGAATATCAAAAATCCAAAGAAATCCAAAATTAGAAATCGGATCGAGTTCACATTTTACACACATGTTGGTGCTAACCTTAATGTCGTTCGATAAAAATTTCGGAAAATTTCGCCATTAGGGGGCGCAATAAACGAGGAAATTGTATATCTTCTACAAAATTTCGCCGCGGAAACGCTACACTGACTTCTCGCTACTCCTACCACAGTCAAATCCTTTGTATCCACATGTTCAGGGTAGCGTTTTGAACACATGCTTCGCGTCGTGCCGGCGAAACGCACATTTCTTGTCGCGTTGTGCCGGCGAAATGCACACTTCTTGGACCCCTGCATAACTGCTTGCAGTTCTAGTTATTATACTTACCCCCCTAAAAGTGGTACCACAGCCCAAACCGTAAAAGGTGCACACACGCCAATTACATGACTAGATCCCGATCTCTTCGGACTACGCAGACGACAAAATCCAGACACGCCGGTCACTAGGTGGCGCTATACCAAGGAATACGCGTTTGGGGCTATAACTCCCACACCGAACCTCCCACAGTCAAAAACTTGTACGCACATATTCACTGGAGTCTGCTGCATCTTTTGGCATAGGCCACGCCCATTTGCGTCTATAATTTTTTTTCGCAAAATCGCGAAAACCGCAAAACTGTATTTTCGCTACTCCTCCCACATTTCTTGACCAATCGACACCAAACTTTGCACACGACATCTTCAGACACACACGCAAAGAATGCATGAAACACTTTTTTGATCCGACCTTCGACGACGAAACGGTAGCGTTTTGAATATTGGTTTATTAGCTAAATTAGACGTGGAATATCAACAATCCAAAGAAATCCAAAATGAGACATCGGATCGAGTCCAAATTTTACACACATGTTGGTGCTAACCTTATTGTCGTTCGATAAAAATTTCGGAAAACTTCGCCATTAGGGGGCGCAATAAACGAGGAAATTGTATATCTTCTAATTGGCCAAAGGAATATTCTTTAAACTCGAGGGAAACCATCAAGGGGCAACCCCGAGTCTATATAGAAAATATGGACAAGAATTATTAATGTGGGCGGGAGTTATTTGGAAAAGGAAAATTGTGTTCGGAAAATTTCGCCACAAGGCGCCGCCAAGAAACTACGACATTGTATGTCTCTTAATTTGCCAATGGAATGTTCTGAAAACGCGTTTTGGGCTATAACTCCCACACCGAAGCTCCCACAGTCAAAACCTTTATATCCACATGTTGTTCACGGTAGCGTTTTGAATACTTGCTTCGCGTTGTGCCGGCGAAATGCACATTTCTTGTCGCGTTGTGCCGGCGAAATGCACACTTCTTGGACCCCTGCATAACTGCTTGCAGTTCTAGTTTATTCTTACCTCCCTAAAAGTGTGCCCACAGCCCAAACCGTAAATGGTGACGACACGCCAATTGCATGACTAGATCCAGATCTCTTCGGACTACGCAGACGACAAAATCCAGACACGCCGGCCACTAGGTGGCGCTATACCAAGGGAAAACGCGTTTGGGGCTATAACTCCCACTCCGAAACTCCCACAGTCAAAAACTTGTACGCACATATTCACTAGAGTCTGCTGCATCTTTTGGCATAGGCCACGCCCATTTGCGTCTAGAATTTTTTTTCGCAAAATCGCGAAAACCGCAAAACTGTTTTTTCCCTACTCCGCCCACATTTCTTGACCAATCGACACCAAACTTTGCACACGACATCTTCAGACGCACACGCAAAGGAATCGCATGACAGTTTTTTGATCCGACCTTCGACGACGAAACGGTAGCGTTTTGAGTATTGGTTTATGAGCTAAATTAGACGTGGAAAATCAAAAATCCAAAGAAATCCAAAATTAGACATCGGAACGAGTCCAAATTTTACACACATGTTGGTGCTAACCTTAATGTCGTTCGATAAAAATTCCGGAATTTTTCGCCATTAGGGGGCGCAATAAACGAGGAAATTGTATATCTTCTAATTGGCCAAAGGAATGTTCTTCAAACTATGAGGGAACCATCAAGGGGCAAACCCGAGTCTATATAAAAATTATGGTCAAGAATTATTACTGTGGGCGGGAGTTATTTGGAAAAGGAAAATTGTCTTTGGAAAATTTCGCCACAAGAGGGCGCAAAAAAACGACGAAATAATACATCTCCTAATTGGCCAATGGAATGTTCTGAAAACGCGTTTTGGGCTATAACTCCCACACCGAACCTCCCACAGTCAAAACCTTTATATCCACAGATTCACTGGAGTCAGCTGCATCTTTTGGCATACGCCGTTTCTCAATTTCGAACACATGCTTCGCGTTGTGCCGGCGAAATGCACACTTCTTGGACCCCTGCATAACTGCTTGCAGTTCTAGTTAGGGGTCCAAGCCAACAGGTTGGATCCCTATTGTTTTTGTAAGGTTTTTTTTTCCTATTATTATTATTTTTCCCCCCTAGAAGTGGGTCCACAGCCCAAACCGTAAATGGTGCCGACACGCCAATTGCATGACTAGATCCAGGTCCCTGAGTTCTAGGCAGACGACAAAATCCAGACACGCCGGCCACTAGGTGGCGCTATACCAAGGAAAGACGCGTTTGGGGCTATAACTCCCACACCGAACCTCCCACAGTCAAAAACTTGTACGCACATATTCACTGGAGTCTGCTGCATCTTTTGGCATAGGCCACGCCCATTTGCGTCTATAATTTTTTTTCGCAAAATCGCGAAAACCGCAAAACTGTTTTTTCCCTACTCCTCCCACATTTCTTGACCAATCGACACCAAACTTTGCACACGACATCTTCAGACGCACACGCAAAGAATGCATTAAACACTTTTTTGATGCGACCTTTGACGACGAAACGGTAGCGTTTTGAATATTGGTATATTAGCTAAATTAGACGTGAAATATCAAAAATCCAAAGAAATCCAAAATTAGACATCGGATCGAGTCCAAATTTTACACACATGTTGGTGTTAACCTTAATGTCGTTCGATAAAAAAATCGGAAAACTTCGCCATTAGGGGGCGCAATAAACGAGGAAATTGTGTATCTTCTACAAAATTTCGCCGCAAAAACGCCACACTGACTTCTCGCTACTCCTACCACAGTCAAATCGCGTTGTGCCGCGTTTCGAACACATGCTTCACGTTGTGCCGGCAAAACGCACATTTCTTGTCGCGTTGTGCCGGCGAAATGCACACTTCTTGGACCCCTGCATAACTGCTTGCAGTTCTAGTTATTATACTTCCCCCCTAGAAGTGGTACTACAGCCCAAACCGTAAATGGTGCACACACGCCAATTGCATGACTAGATCCAGGTCCGTGAACACTACGCAGACGACAAAATCCAGACATGCCGGCCACTAGGTGGCGCTATTCCAATAAATACGCGTTTGGGGCTATAACTCCCACACCGAATCTCCCACATTCAAAAACTTGTACGCACATATTCACTGGAGTCTGCTGCATCTTTTGGCATAGGCCACGCCCATTTGCGTCTATAATTTTTTTTCGCAAAATCGCGAAAACCGCAAAACTGTTTTTTCGCTACTCCTCCCACATTTCTTGACCAATCGACACCAAACTTTGCACACGGCATCTTCAGACGCACACGCATAGAATTGATAGACACTTTTTTGATCGGACCTTCGACGACGAAACGGTAGCGTTTTGAATATTGGTTTATGAGCTAAATTAGACGTGGAAAATCCAAAATCCAAAAAAATCCAAAATTAGACATCGGATCGAGTCCAAATTCTACACACATGTTGGTGCTACCCTTATTGACGTTCGATAAAAATTTCGGAAAATTTCGCCTTTACGGGGCGCAATAAACGAGGAAATTGTATATCTTCTAATTGGCCAAAGGAATGTTCTTCAAACTCAAGGGAAACCATCAAGGGGCAAACCCGAGTCTATATAGAAAATATGGCCAAGAATTATTAATGTGGGCGGGAGTTATTTGGCAAAGGAAAATTGTCTTTGGAAAATTTCGCCACAGGGCGGCGCCAAAAAACGACGACATTGTCTATCTCCTATTTGGCCAATGTTCTAAAAACGCGTTTTAGGCTATAACTCCCACACCGAAGCTCCCACAGTCAAAACCTTTATATCCACATGTTGTTCACGGTAGCCTTTTGAATACTTGCTTCGCGTTGTGCCGGCGAAATGCACATTTCTTGTCGCGTTGTGCCGGCGAAATGCACACTTCTTGGACCCCTGCATAACTGCTTGCAGTTCTAGTTATACTTCCCCCCGTACTTGTGGGACCACAGCCCAAACCGTAAATGGTGCGGACATGCCAATAGCATGACTGGATCCAGGTCCGGCACCGCTACTCAGATAACAAAATCCAGACACGCCGGTCACTAGGTGGCGCTATACCAAGGAATACGCGTTTGGAGCTATAACTCCCACACCGAACCTCCCAGAGTCCAAAAACTTGTACACACAGATGCACTGGAGTCTGCTGCATCTTTTGGCCTAGGCCACGCCCATTTGCGTCTAGAATTTTTTTTCGCAAAATCGCGAAAACCGCCAAACAGTTTTTTCCCTACTCCTCCCACATTTCTTGACCAATCGACACCAAACTTTGCACACAAGATCTTCAGACGCACACGCATAGAATTGATAGACACTTTTTTGATCGGACCTTCGACGACGAAACGGTAACGTTTTGAATATTGGTTTATGAGCTAAATTAGACGTGGAAAATCAAAAATCCAAAGAAATCCAAAATTAGACATCGGAACGAGTCCAAATTTTACAGACATGTTGGTGCTAACCTTAATGACTTTCGATAAAAATTTCGGAAGATTTCGCCATTAGGGGGCGCAATAAACGAGGAAATTGTATATCTTCTAATTGGCCAAAGGAATGTTCTTCAAACTCAAGGGAAACCATCAAGGGGCAAACCCGAGTCTATATAGAAAATATGGCCAAGAATTATTGATATGGGCGGGAGTTATTTGGCAAAGGAAAATTGTCTTTGGAAAATTTCGCCACAGGGCGGCGCCAAAAAACGACGACATTGTCTATCTCCTATTTGGCCAATGGAATGTTCTGAAAACGCGTTTCAGGCTATAACTCCCACACCGAAGCTCCCACAGACAAAACCCTTATATCCACATGTTGTTCACGGTAGCGTTTTGAATACTTGCTTCGCGTTGTGCCGGCGAAATGCACATTTCTTATAGCGTTGTGCCGGCGAAATGCACACTTCTTGGACCCCTGCATAACTGCTTGCAGTTCTAGTTAGGGGTCCAAGCCAACAGGTTGGATCCCTATTGTTTTTGTAAGGATTTTTATTATACTACCTCCCCGTGAAAGTGGAACTACAGCCCAAACCGTAAATGGTGCACACGCGCCAATTGCATGACTAGATCCAGAATCGGCACCGCTACTCAGATAACAAAATCCAGACACGCCGGTCCCTAGGTGGCGCTATACCAAGGAATACGCGTTTGGGGCTATAACTCCCACACCGAACCTCCCACAGTCCAAAAACTTGTACACACATATTCACTGGAGTCTGCTGCAACTTTTGGCATAGGCCACGCCCATTTGCGTCTATAATTTTTTTTCGCAAAATCGCGAAAACCGCAAAACTGTTTTTTCGCTACTCCTCCCACATTTCTTGACCAATCGACACCAAACTTTGCACACGGCATCTTCAGACGCACACGCATAGAAATGATAGACACTTTTTTGATCGGACCTTCGACGACGAAACGGTAGCGTTTTGAATATTGGTTTATTAGCTAAATTTGACGTGGAAAATCAAAAATCCAAAAAAATCCAAAATTAGACATCGGATCGAGTCCACATTTTACACACATGTCGGGGCTAGCCTTAATGTCGTTCGATAAAAAAATCGGAAAATTTCGCCATTAGGGGGCGCAATAAACGAGGAAATTGTATATCTTCTACGAAATTTTGCCGCGAAAACGCTACACTGACTTCTCACTACTCCTACCACAGCCAAATCCTTTGTATCCACAGGTTCAGGGTAGTCTTTTGAACACATGCTTCGCGTTGTGCCGGCGAAACGCACATTTCTTGTCGCGTTGTGCCGGCGAAATGCACACTTCTTGGACCCCTGCATAACTGCTTGCAGTTCTAGTTCTTATTATTATTATTCTTACCTGCCTAAAAGTGTGCCCACAGCCCAAACCGTAAATGGTGCCGACACGCCAATTGCATGACTAGATCCAGATCTCTTCGGACTACGCAGACGACAAAATCCAGACACGCCGAACACTAGGTGGCGCTATACCAAGGAATACGCGTTTGGGGCTTTAACTCCCACACCGAACCTCCCACAGTCCAAAAACTTGTACGCACATATTCACTGGAGTCTGCTGCATCTTTTGACATAGGCCACGCCCATTTGCGTCTGGAATTTTTTTTCGCAAAATCGCGAAAACCGCAAAACTGTTTTTTCCCTACTCCTCCCACATTTCTTGACCAATCGACACCAAACTTTGCACACGGCATCTTCAGACGCACACGCATAGAAATGATAGACACTTTTTTGATCGGACCTTCGACGACGAAACGGTAGCGTTTTGAGTATTGGTTTATGAGCTAAATTAGACGTGGAAAATCAAAAATCCAAAGAAATCCAAAATTAGACATCGGAACAAGTCCAAATTTTACACACATGTTGGTGCTAACCTTAATGTCGTTTGATAAAAATTCCGGAATTTTTCGCCATTAGGGGGCGCAATAAACGAGGAAATTGTATATCTTTTAATTGGCCTGAGGAATGTTCTTCAAACCCGAGGGAAACCATCAAGGGGCAATCCCGAGTCTATATAGAAAATATGGCCAAGAAATATTAATGTGGGCGGGAGTTATTTGAAAAAGGAAAATTGTCTTTGGAAAATTTCGCCACAGGGCGGCGCCAAAAAACGACGACATTGTCTATCTCCTATTTGGCCAATGGAATGTTCTGAAAACGCGTTTTAGGCTATAACTCCCACACCGAAGCTCCCACAGTCAAAACCTTTATATCCACATGTTGTTCACGGTAGCATTTTGAATACTTGCTTCGCGTTTTGCCGGCGAAATGCACATTTCTTGTCGCGTTGTGCCGGCGAAATGCACACTTCTTGGACCCCTGCATAACTGCTTGCAGTTCTAGTTATTATTCTTACCTGCCTAAAAGTGTGCCCACAGCCCAAACCGTAAATTGTGCCGACACGCCAATTGCATGACTAGATCCAGATCTCTTCGGACTACGCAGACGACAAAATCCAGACACGCCGAACACTAGGTGGCGCTATACCAAGGAATACGCGTTTGGGGCTATAACTCCCACACCGAACCTCCCACAGTCCAAAAACTTGTACGCACATATTCACTGGAGTCTGCTGCATCTTTTGGCATAGGCCACGCCCATTTGCGTCTGGAATTTTTTTTCGCAAAATCGCGAAAACCGCAAAACTGTTTTTTCCCTACTGCTCCCACATTTCTTGACCAATCGACACCAAACTTTGCACACGGCATCTTCAGACGCACACGCATAGAAATGATAGACACTTTTTTGATCGGACCTTCGACGACGAAACGGTAGCGTTTTGAATATTGGTTTATGAGCTAAATTAGACGTGGAAAATTAAAAATCCAAAAAAATCCAAAATTAGACATCGGATCGAGTCCAAATTCTACAAACATGTTGGTGCTAACCTTAATGACGTTCGATAAAAATGTCGGAAAATTTCGCCATTAGGGGGCGCAATAAACGAGGAAATTGTATATCTTCTAATTGGCCAAAGGAATGTTCTTCAAACTCAAGGGAAACCATCAAGGGGCAAACCCGAATCTATATAGAAAATATGGCCAAGAATTATTAATGTGGGCGGGAGTTTTTGGCAAAGGAAAATTGTCTTGGGAAAATTTCGCCAACAGGGCGGCGCCAAAAAACGACGACATTGTCTATCTCCTATTTGGCCTATGGAATGTTCTGAAAACGCGTTTTAGGCTATAACTCCCACACCGAAGCTCCCACAGTCAAAACCTTTATATCCACATGTTGTTCACGGTAACGTTTTGAATACTTGCTTCGCGTTGTGCCGGCGAAATGCACATTTCTTGTCGCGTTGTGCCGGCGAAATGCACACTTCTTGGACCCCTGCATAACTGCTTGCAGTTCTAGTTCCTATTATTATTCCCCCGTAAAAGTGGGAATACAGCCCAAACCGTAAATGTTGCACACACGCCAATTGCATGACTAGATCCAGGTCCGTGAGGACTACGCAGACGACAAAATCCAGACACGCCGGCCCCTAGGTGGCGCTATACCAAGGAATACGCGTTTGGGGCTATAACTCCCACACCGAACCTCCCACAGTCAAAAACTTGTACGCACATATTCACTGGAGTCTGCTGCATCTTTTGGCATAGGCCACGCCCATTTGCGTCAATAATTTTTTTTCGCAAAATCGCGAAAACCGCAAAACTGTTTTTTCCCTACTCCTCCCACATTTCTCGACCAATCAACACCAAACTTTGCACACGACATCTTCAGACGCACACGAAAAGAAAAACTCAAACACTTTTTGATCCGACCTTAGATTACGAAACGGTAGCATTTTGAATATTTGTTTATTAGCTACGTTTTACGTTGAAAATCAAAAATCCAGAAAAATACCAAAATTAGACATCGGATCAAGTCCAAATTTTACACACATGTCGGTGTTACCCTTAGTGACGTTCGAAAAAGATTTCGGAAAGTTTCGCCATTAGGGGGCGCAATAAACGAGGAAATTGTATATCTTCTACAAAATTTCGCCGCGAAAACGCTACACTGACTTCTCGCTACTCCTACCACAGTCAAATCCTTTGTATCCACAGGTTCAGGGTAGCGTTTTGAACACATGCTTCACTTTGTGCCGGCGAAACGCACATTTCTTGTCGCGTTGTGCCGGCGAAATGCACACTTCTTGGACCCCTGCATAACTGCTTGCAGTTCTAGTTTATACTTGTAGACTTTATTTATACTAGAAATGGTCTTCATAGAATGTCCCAAGCCTATTATAAATAGATATACAGGTAGGGCTGCTCGATTATGGAAAAAATCATAATCACGATTATTTTCGTCAATATTGAAATCACGATTATTCAAACGATTATTTTTTGAGTTGGAAAACATGATGTATATATTCAGCATGTCTCTCCCAAAAAACACTTTGTAACTGAGAACTGTGAAATTTCGCCTTAAAAAACCCCACAAAATGATCAAAAAGAAAATGTTCAAATCTAAAATAATGTATAGATATGTATCCAGCTGTTAAAAAATAATAATAATCAATATACATATAAATTAAAAAAACTCGATTATATTAGTTCTGTGATCGTTTGACGCTAAAATCAAAATCGCGATCAAATTTGGGCCTACATACAGGGTCCCCTCCTTTGTCTCTTGATGAATAACCTTGAGGGCCATTTTTTATTAATTTATCCATACTGTATTATTCCCTCGTGCAAGAGTGTCGCACTCTTAGTTTTATTTTATTCCGAGACCTCAGGTTGCTAGAGATTGATGCTTTCGGTGTTGTGTTTGCTGGGGATTGATTATAACGGTGCCGGGAAGGGGGAGTCACACATCAGAGGAATGTCTTCAGGAAAAGGACAATTCGCTCCGCCTCTTCCGCCCTCTTGGTCATGGTCGGATGAAAATGTCACTGAATTCACGGCGCTGTGTGAAACGCTGTGTTTCTCACTGCCGCGAGAAAACTCTGGCCTCGGCTCCAGCAGAAAAGGTCACGTCGACGTGACATGACTCGAAACTCCATTTCCTTTGACACACAAACATTATCCACAAACACTGCTAGAAACATTTGGGTCGATTCTGGTGGTTTAGCTGCGTGCCTTGGTGATGTTTCACAGCATCTGGAAGCTCACTTCCTTTAGATCATTATTTACCCGGCGCCTCATGTGTACACATCTGCATACCTTCTATGCGAGCGAGGATTCCGAGCAGTCAGGGGAAAGCGCAGCAGAGGTTAACAGGCACTTAGCCCCGCGTAGCAGCATCAAGGTGTCCTGGTGTCAGTCTCCGCTGAGCTGAAGTCTCGGTTAAATGCAGCCCATAACAGACCTGTCTACAGGTCCAACCCCCGCCTCCTCCTTACCGAAGAGAATTTGGAATTGATTGAGTGTCGTCTCCCACCTAGAGCAGTTAACCCCAGCGATGGTGGGTTTGGTTTAGCAATGCTTATCAAGCGGTTAACACAAAACGGATGAATCCTAACCGATTGCACTCCTGCGCCCTGCTGCTCTATTATCGCTTCCATTCGGTACACGCGTCATTGGAGTTGTAGATCAAACAGCTGGGTGGTGCAGTCGGCCCTGCGTTTCCTCCAACGGCCGCGGGTGAAGTGGAAGTGGGGCTGAGGCGTAGCCGCTGCGGGCCGCGGGTGCGAACCTGGACTGTAATTTGGGTTGCATCGTGTGCTGCTTGGGGTTTTGTGTCGACGCTTGCGATCATAGGCTTGTGGGTTGGGCTGGCTGGCTGGCGTACCAAGTCTCTCATTTTGATGTAATCCGCAAGAATACAAGTAAAGACAATGTCTTGTCTAACCCTTGGTATATCATAATCCGTTGGTTTGTACTTTTAACAAATTTCCCTTTTATATTTTAAGCCGGCCATTTCACGTCAACAATTAACCCTTTTAGCAGACGTGTTGATTCAAAGAGTCTAAGGAGTGAGGTGGAGAACCATAACATTAAAAGATTTGATTTGTTTTCCTAGGAGCTGCACACTACAGAGAAGACAAAGCTGATCACCCAGCTGCGTGACGCCAAGAATCTCATCGAGCAGCTGGAGCAGGATAAGGTGAGCGAGTGGAGCTCCTCCGACCTCGGCCACATCTTGACGGACTTTCCCGCTCATGATATACGGCCGTGTTTTCGTTCTGCCACCGAGTACAGGGGTCACCGGCCTTGAAGTTCCCTGGTCGAGGCTGGTCAACTTTAACCCCCCGCACACAGGGACAGGCTCTTGAGGTTACTCCCAGGAATGTGGGGAGCCCCTAAAACTGTCTACTGCTGTAGAAAACCAACGGCTTGATTTAGGGCCTTCGATGTAGAGACAACACCCTTTTAACTATACATTTCCATACTGTTCCTCTGTAGTATGAGCTAAAAACTGTGTCTTTTAAGGGCATGGTGATCGCTGAGACCAAGCGTCAGATGCATGAGACGCTGGAGATGAAAGAGGACGAGATCGCCCAGCTACGTACCCGGATGCAGCAGATCACCTCCCAGAAAGAGGAGCTGCAGGAGCAGAAGGAGAAGAATGAGAAGTCAGGTACAATGGGAGCCGGCCTCTGCTAAGCATGGGGAATGATCTCGACGGTAGGGTTGTTTATAGATATTTTGTGATTTAATTTGTTGCGTAGCGTTCGAAGAGCTGGAGAGGGCATTGGGCATCGCTCAGAGGGCGGAGGAGGCCAGGAAGCAGCTGCAGGTTCAGCTGGAGGAGCAGGTGAAGGAGGTGGAGCGGGAGGGCGAGGAGGAGAGGAAGAGTTTGCAGCAGGAACTCTCCAGGGTCAAGCAAGAGGTCGTCTCCATCATGAAGGTCAGACTGCAGATTTTGCCTCCATTATATTTTTGAAGAATGGAATGAGGCTATGAGAGTTATGAAAAAACTAATTAACAATGTGAATTTCCTTATTTACACAAAAGATATAAGTGTATATAAACAATGTAATTTTTATTTTGAGATGACAAGTGTAAATGTACTTGAGTGAACGACCAGGCAAAATATCCCTCTAGCCGTACATGGATTCTGTTTTGCTCGTAAACCCATGACAGATACTTTGTAAATTAACATGAAAATTGAATTAGCCATGTTCTTCTGAATGTGAAAGTTATTCTGCATGATCTCTTTTGTGGAAGTGCACACGATCTGTACTGTCTTATGTTCAACGGTTGATTTATTTCTCTGACTCGAATGTGGTAGAAATCATCTGAGGACACGGTTGCCAATATGGAAAAACAGCACAATGAACTGCTTGCTGCCAAAGAGCATGAACTAACTGCTCGAATTAACCAAGCTGTGGTAAATACTTATCATCTTTCCCTTGCACACATATATTTCGATTGTATGATTTGTAGTATCCATGGCTCTAAAATCTGACTTTCTTTTAGGAGCAATGCAAAGAGGAGTTTTCCCAGGCTGCCAAGGAGAGGGAACAGCAATCTTCTCTTGCATTGGAGGACGCAGGACTGCAGATGACAGCCCAGAAGACGGAGGCTGAGAACAAAGTCAAAGAGACACAGTTTGAGCTGGAGGCTGCCAGAACCGTGAGGCTCTTTCCTAGGGCTGTCTCAGTCCCAATGGTTGAATGTAGAATGATTTACGTGGGGTCTGAGATCACATTGTGTTTGTATTTTATCTCCAGTAGCAATATACCATCTACATGATTATTTACAATCCGTTGTCAGTAATACGAATATTAATCGATTGCAGAGAATACTGGAGCTCGAGAGCACGCTGGAAAAGAGTTCCGAAAATGGATCGAGTCAGTCCAATGATTTCTCCAAGCAGATGAAAGATCTGCGAGCCAAACACAAGGAGCAGATGTCTGCATTGAAGGCGAAGCAACGGGAACAGCTAGAGAAGCACACTGACACCTTAACGCAGCAGCAAAACACGGCCCTGGAGAAGCTGAAGCAGGATCACAGCCTCAATGTAGAGGACATCTTGAAAGATAAAGAACTCCAGTTCCATGCACATGTGGAAGACATGAACCAGAAGACCTTGGAGAAATTGGATGCAAAACAAACAGAGCTTGAGGCTCTGTCCTCTGAGCTCTCTGAGGCGTTGGGGGTTAAGCAGCTTCTGGAAGAGAGGCTTGCAGCACTGGATGGTTCTGTTGGTTCAGCTCAGCAAGCCATGGAGAAGAGACTAAAAGAGGAGGAAGCAAAGCACAATGCAGCTATGGCAGATATCATGCAGCAGCATGAAGAGTCACTTGGAGGGATGGAAAAAACACTAAAGGAGGAGCTGAACAACTTGAAAATCGCCGTGGAAGAGAAACAAAGAGAACTTGAGGAACGCATCCTTGTAGAAAAAACACTGAAGGAAAAATCGGAGACTGCTCTGCAAGACCTGAATACGAAGTCGAGTGAATTGGAAGAGTTGAGACACAGTCTATCACAAGCGCAGTCTGCGAAGGAGAGCCTGGTGGACTCGAATGCTAATTTAAGCAAGATTACCAAGGATCTAGGTCAGTGCAAGAAGCAGTTGAAACAGTTGGAGCGCAAGCTGGAGGTTGCACAAGCAGATTTGAGGAAAAACGAGGAGACCCTTCAGCGGAAGTCGAAGGAGCTTGAGGAAATGGAGCAACAGTTGCAACAAACCAAGAAAGAACTCTCGGAGAAGGAGAAGTTGTACATCGAGGAAACTGCCGCCAGGCACGAAGAGGAACAACGGTTGAGGAAAGGGCTGGATGATGAAAAGGCTACGCACGCGGAGAAGATTGCAAGCACTGTAAAAGAGATGGAAGTTAAGCTTAAGACACAGGAAACCAAGATGGACAAGATCAAACAGAAGGCCAAAGAGATGCAGGAGAAGTTCAAGAAAAGACTTCAGGAAAATGAGGAGTCTATGAAGAAAGAACTTTCCAAGAAAGAGGAAGAGCTCCAGCAGAAAGAGCAGCAAGTCAGAGATAAAATCCTAGAGATGGCCCAGAAAAGTTCCCATGGTCTCAGCAGTGCCATGTCAGAGTTGCAGACCAACCACAAGGAAGAGCTGGAGAATCTGCATAAATCTCATAAGCAGGAAGTTGAGGATTTGGAACATCGCTGGCAAGAGAAGTTAAGACAACAGGAAGAGGATATTTCTGAGAAACACTTGCACATAGTGCAGGAGAAGGCCCTGGAAATGGAAGACGCATCTCAGCAACTCAGTACTATCAGGGTAGAGAAGGACCAAGCAGTGCTTGAGATAAACAAGTTTAAAGAAGAGCTGGTAATTCGAGAGACCACTGTGCAGAAACTCCAAGTGGAGCTGAAGGAAGCAGCAGGTAAGCTTGAGGGTTTGTCCCAGAGTGAGGCTTTGCTTAAGGGGCAAATTGAGTCTATGGAAAGGAACCTAAACCAGGCTCTGATTGAGAGAAATGGTCTCCAAGATCAGCTGAGTAGCACGGAGGAAGAGAGCAGGAATAAGTTGAAGGCTTTATCCAAAAAATTGGACTCAAGCGAAGGCAAGCTTAAATCTCTTAAAACTTCCAAAAGCAAGCAGGGTGAAGACTTGGAGAGGAAACTTGAGGAGAGTGCTCTTCAAATCCAAGCAAAGGAAGGTGATTTCCAGAAGCAGTTACTGGTAATCACCAACCTAATGGAGCACTACTGTAGGGAGGTTCAATCAAAAGTTGAAAGTGGTTCCACTGAGCTCTTTGGAAGAGTTGAGTCCAGGGTGACCAAGCTGAAAGACCAAGTTCTGTGTAACCAGAAAAGGGTGGGGGAGCTCAAAAATGTTATCCTCACTAAATTGGATACAATTAGCACTTTAGAGGAGAAGCTCCGCAAGCAGACGGAGGAGAACATGAATCTATGCAGTTCAATTGAGCAGTTGACCGTTCAGCTCGGCACTCAGGCAGAGAATATTGAAGCCTTAACCAATGAGAGGGACCGTCTGCTGAAGGAAGCGGAGGGTCATTCTCAGTCCATTTCACAAGACGTCCTTAGAATAGAAAAGCTCAGCGAAGAAAACAAAACGATATCAGAAAACATGAGCGCAAACGTGTTGCATATCAGCAACTTGGAGAGCATCATTGATACCTTAAAGAGTCAGGTAGCAGGTAGTGTCACGGAGAAGGAGGAAGCCATACATCTACAGAGCCAACGTTGCAAAGAGGAGAGTCAGCAGATTGTTGCGAACATGAGGGAGACCATTGAGAAGCTTGAGCAGGAGAAGAAGTCTGCAGTGGAGCAGGCGGACACGCTCAGGAACAGCCTGTCTGAGTTCAAGAACAACGCAGAGTCCAAGTTCACACAGAACCACAACACCGTCGTGTCTCTGCAGGACCGCCTGCGTGACCTCGAGCGAGAGATCTCCGAGAAGAACGAGGCGTTGCAGCGTTTGACTGCGAACATCGACAATCAGTCCATCAGCAAGTCTGAGATGGACCAGGCCCTGAGCGAGAAGGAGCAGCGGGTCAGCGCACTCGCCTCGGAGCTGGAGAGCTGCAACGGCAGGCTCTGCGAGCTTCAAGACCAGTTGGCCTTAAAGACGAAAGAGTGTGTGCAACTCTCGGCCGACCTCAAGCAGCAGCTCAGTGACAGGGAACGCGAGAAGAGAGAGTTCACAGAACAGCTGCAGCAGATACAGGAGCAGTTCACACACAACAGCCATTTGTTCCAAGAGACGGAGGACAAGCTGCACATCCTGGAGAAGGAGAATCACACTTGTAAATCTGAGCTTGAGGCTCAACGGGTAGAGTTTGAGAAGATTAGAAGCGAAATGCAGAAGAGCAAGGAGCAGAGCCTGAAGGACGCTGAGGAGAGGCTGTCTGGGGAGAGTGCGAAGAAAATGGCGGACCTCAAAAAGAAGGCTGAGCAGAAAATTGGTCAGCTTAAGAAACAGTTAACATCACAGCTTGAGGAAAAAGAGCAGATGGTTCAGTCTTTGAAGTCGAGCTTAGAGGAAATCAATGAAAGGGAAGCGGGAAGCAAGCGGCACACGGAGACCTTAGAAGAGCAGGGAAGAAACCTTGAGGATGCACTGGGAAAGCTTAAAGAAGATCACGAGAAACGCCTCGAAGAGTCTCTGAGCGAGCAGAGGCTGGAGAACGAAAAGTCTTTAGAGGAGTTGAAATGCGTGTACGAGGGGAAGATCTCGTTACTTCAGAGGGATGAAACGGCCGCTCCCGATGCCAAGGCGGATGAAACACCCTCTAAACTGGAAGAACTTGGAGAAAGACTTCACGAGGCAGAGGAGCAGAATCGAAACCTTGTTGCCGAAATAGGTCGACTGAAAGAAGAGCTCCTCGAGAGAGAAGCTTGGCTGAAACAACAGCAGGTCGCCATGGTTTCCTTGGAGAAGCAGACGCTGGTGCAGCAGGAGGAGGTGGTCAGGATGGAACAGAGCAGCGCAGTGCAGGCGCCGAGACCGGAGACGACGGACCAGAGAGATGAAGACGGAGAGTCTCTGGAGTCCTTGAAGGAGAAGCTGACTGAGGTCAAGAACGAGAAACTGAAGATCCACAAAGACTTCACCAGGTTGCAGAAGGACTTCCGGTCGCTGAGGAGGGAGCATGAGCAGGATCTCGAGCACCTCAAGAAGGAGTTGGCGGAGGAGAGTGACAAGAATTTGAAGTAAGTTTGGGTGGAAATGAAGGTGCATATTAACGACGACAGAAATCACCTCATCTGGTTTTACGAGAATATCTGCTGTATTAACGTGATCGATTTGTCCCAGGTTGGAGTTGGAAGATCTGGAAATAAAGCAAAACTATTCACTCAAGCAGCTCATGAGGGACTTCAACACACAAATGGCTCTAAAGGAGAAGGAGATTGAACTGACAGTGAAGGAGACTATTGGTAAGAGGGCAGTGTAGTACTTCATTCACAAAAAATAGCAGCGTTGTGATATGTTATACTGTAAAAACAATATTGTTTGGTATGCAGTGATTGCTCTGATATGCTGTGATTACCAAGAATGTATGTATGCACATTATAATTAACGTAATGCTTATCTTCAACCACACTATTCCCTGCTGCATTTTGGCTGACGTTGCTGTTCAACAGTCTGTTGGAAACTAATTTCTTTCATCCTAGATGATGTGTAGAACTATATAAACAAACCGTGATGAATGAGAAATTAGGGAATCACGATCCGAATAACCATAGTCATTTCAAAGCGGTCCGTTCTTCCTTTCTAGTGGGTTAGGGTAATGAATGCAATGTTTCCGTAAGCTAAGACCAGCTCCTCTCGGCTTCCTTCAACAGGGAAGGCTCAGTGTGTGGAGGCGGAGTTAATCACCAGCAACCGTGAAGAAGTCGGCCAGCTTCATAAGCTCATCGCCCAGAAGGACGATGACCTCCAGAGAACCGTTCAGAAATATGAACAGGTGTTGCAGGTACTGCACCTATTTATATATATGTATATCAACATGTATAATTATGTTGAGTTTGGGAATTTTACACTTCATTTAAAGGCAATCACAACGACAATCACAAAATGTGGACTATTTGGGCCTGGGAAGATAATATAGGCCTATTATCAATATGAACCTTCATGTACACATCCATCCACTCAACACACAATGACTGACTGACTGACTGACTGACTGACTGACTGACTGACTAGTAAGTCCTTAACATTTGAATTTCTTTAAAGATTTTGAAAATCATTACATGCATAACCTTAAAATACCACAGTCAGAGACACTGATTAAATATAAATTACTTTAGTCTGTAACTTTATTGCCTTTTTATTTACTTTAATCTGCCGAAATTAAATTATTCTTCGACGGCGCTTTGAGCATATTGTTTTTGCGTTGTCAAGGAAATCTTTTTTGATATTTTTTTATTTTCGGAACTGTTAAATCACGTTAACAAAATGTTTTAATGACACCCTTGGAATGTTATTGACCAATCAGGATGAATAATTCATTAAGACTGTAGCATTATAGTTGATTAACAATTTGACCCATTTCTATTCTGGTCTTCTGAAGCCTACATTTTATCCCTCAAGAACACAGTTGGCAACTTAAGCTGTCTTTGTTTAAAACTCTCTTCTAAACAAATGAAAGCTAGGAGGTCTAAAAGAACAAATTTGGCAATAATCAAAATACTTGGGCAGTGATGCTCCGTGACACATAGGAAGTGACTCAGCCATGTTTATGCTGCCTTCTCTCCCCCCTACCCCCTTTAGAGTCGAGAGGACGAAATGGGGGACAGAGTGTGGCAAGTCCAAAAAGAACTGGAGGACCTGCAAACAAGGGTCGGCGGGGCTGATTCTGAGGTACCTCGTTTGACCTTTGACCCTACAGGTTCACCTACCAACCTGGGGTGGGTATTGCCAAAGAAGTCACGATTCGATTCGTATCACGATTCACATGCCACGATGCGATTCTATCACGATGCATCGCGATACTTGAATTAAGCCATTACCAGTGGCTGACTGGCTGTGTATGATCTGGATAGTGTGTTCAATTGATAACTCAAAGCAACTCAATTCATACATAGCTGTATTTATTGAAACGACTATTACTGGATACACTGACAAGAAGTGCTAAGGATCTATAGAACTTAAAATAACAAAATAAGGATAATCAGTGCCGTTTACATGGCCTCAATGGTCCTTTAAACCAATGAAATGAAAACATTCAAACATTTCCCCTTTTGGAAGTAGCTGCCATTATAACAACAATATCATTTCATAAACATAAGAGGACAAACTGATGCCACAAAAAGTGAATAGGCTTTATAAAACTATATATACATTATTATTATTTTTTTTTAATTATTCATTTTTTTAAATTAATAATCGATTCTTGGCGTCAACAATCGATGCTGTAGAGTAGATCGTGAAAATTAGAATCACGATGCATCGTCATGACGATTATTTGGCACACCCCTACTACCAACTGCCCATAGCCATCGTCCCTTTCGGGATCGACTGAAGCGTGTATGCGATCATCCATTGACATTCTGAGGAAGGAGAGGAAGGCCTGTTGGGGCTGTTACTATTATTAACTGTCGGGTTCTGTTAAGGTCGTAAACGGGGCGTCCAGGTGAAGATGGAATCGCAGCACGTCTGTCACCTCCCTGCCCACTCAGAGCATTACTTTGTAAGCCATACAGAGTCTGACGGATCCGTTACTGCGTCGGACAGTCCTTCCTACACACAGGAGCGTTCGTTCCGTCTCGCATTCCCCGACGTCCCTCAAGACGCCCCATTATTTGGACATTGACTGTTTCAGTTCTAACGGGTTCAGCAGTCTTCAGATCCGCTCTCCCCCGCTCTGCCCGCCCCCCCCCCCCCCCCCCCACACACACACACACCTTCCCCCCTCGTCGTAATTGAAAGACTCCTTCTGGAGGATGGAGTTTGACGTTTCGTCTGCCGCATCCTCCTCCAGCAAAGTCTCTCTCTCTCTCTCTCTCTCTCTCTCTCTCTCTCTCTCTCTCTCTCTCTCTCTCTCTCTCTCTCTCTCTCTCTCTCTCTCTCTCTCTCTCTCTCTCTCTCTCTCTCTCTCTCTCTCTCTCTCTCTCTCTCTCTCTCTCTGTGTCTCTGTGTCTCTGTGTCTCTGTGTCTCTGTGTCTCTGTCTCTCTCTCTCTCTCTCTCTCTCTCTCTCTCTCTCTCTCTCTCTCTCTCTCTTCCCCCCCCCCCCCGCGGTGCAGGCGTCTCTCCAGCGCACGTCGGGCGTTCCGTGGGCCGCTCGAATCAGTCTGGAATGCTCTTCCTGGAACCCGGGCGGCTGCAGGCCTTCGCTTGGCCCCCATCCCTGTTACCAATTATCGGCGGTGGTGCCGACCCAGCCGGCCTCCAGGATTTATACTCACCGGGACGGTTCCCATGCGCAGTCTGCTCTCTGGGTGCCGAGCCAGATCGCTTGTTACCCAGCTGGCCTGGAGACCCCGTCGCAGATATAAATATACGTATCTGTTCAACGTGTCTATAATATATAGGCGACGCTTAAAATTCCAAGGCACCGATTCACAGGGAGTCCTAGCAGTCTCTCTACTTTCACCGCGTGTTATTCAGGTGACGTAATCACTTCATGGGGGGATACTGCTCTGAGAGGCCTCCTCTCGCTCAGGGTCTCGCAAATATTCCCTCTGTAGACAGCAGGCCACATTCTCAGGAGACGGGGTTGGATATCCAGCGTGAAGGTTGGGTGTCTGTACTCCCGCGTTGGTGTGCTTCGACGTTAGTTTGGCTAGTGCTAGAGCATCCGTTGGCCGGACTCTTTTCTGATTAGGGTAATGACTCTGGAATTGATCGTTAAGATTCCTGCCCTAATTTGTAGCCCTTTATGGTCCACCTCATAATTATGTGGTGTTATTCCCGTAAAAATGATAAATGTGATCGTGTGGTCGTACCAATTAGGGTAAATTAAAGTCATTTAATGCTGGGTGTTCAAACTTGCCATTGCAGAATTAGACCGCAAAAGCTGCTAAATGTATAAACCCCATAAACGCAAAGCAGAGTCAATATTTCCATTAAGTGACCCAAAAAATGAACATCTTCCCTTTCCTTGTTTCAGATGAGCATCGAAGACCTGCAGGTGAGCAACTCGGCCTTGATATCAGCCTCTCCATCTTTGTAACTAGACGCTTCCATGTTTGCATCACCTATTTATCAGCGGCCCGTTTGGTGACCCAGCAGCATCAATGGGCCCGTTGTTTGTCGTTTATGGACGTAGCGGTCCTGCATCATCCCCCTTCAAGTGCTCCACTCTAACGCTGTTTGTTTGTGCTGTCCCGGTCATCCCTCCCGGCCGCAGGCTCAGCTGTCTGAGAGGAACACTCTGTTGAGCGAGGCCCGGCTGAAGGAGCAGGAGTTTGTCGACCGAGTGAGTCTCCATCACCCCCCCCCCCCCCCGGCTCTCCTCCTTCTCCTCCTCCTCCTCCTTCTCCTCCTCCTCCTCCTCCTCTCCCTTCTTCTCTCGGTCTGTGGTCTGTCTGTCTGTCTCTCACTTGCTCCCTTCCACGCGGTCTGCGTCGCGCTGTCACTCCTCAGTTTTATCTCTCTTCCCCTGTCGCTGTCTCTCCTTGCTTACCACAGTTCACTCGTGCTCTCGCTGTCGAGCGCCGTATCTCTCTGGCTCGCTCACTCATTCACACTGTCTGTTTTTTTTCTTTATTTTTTTCTCTTTTTCTCTCGTCTATTTTTTCTTTAGTGTCGGTAGAGAAAGTTTAAAATACGACCTCAGGTGAAGAAAATGTGTCCAAACAAGTCATGTTTATATTTCTCACTCTCTCGCTCACGCCCTCCCTCCCTCCCTCCCTCCCTCCCTCCCTCCCTCCCTCCCCCCTCTGTGCAGACCGAATCCCTTTCACTGTATTTACTGTGCTGTCCTCCAGCTACGAGTTAACTATGGCTCCCCTGCCGCACTAACTACATTGTTCTGCACATCTGTTTACATTTGCCTTAACCGTATAAACAGTTAAGCTGCCCTATCCCAGGGTTTTTTCACACACATCGCCTTTCTCACAATAAGTCCCCTGTGGAAGACCAGCAGTGTAATACTGTCTCCCATCGCAGACACATCAGCTAAACGCTTCCTTTGGTCCTTCCAGATTTCAACATACATTCTATGTTTTTCTGGATCAAATCGAACTTGAACACGAAGGCAAACTATCCGCTTTGATTGAGGTTGAGAGGACGATTTAGGGTAAAAGCTTTTAAACTGTTGTGCTTTCCATCAATTCTGTACGTCTGCATTTTCTCCCCTCACAGATCCACTCACTTGAGGATACGATGAGATGTCTCCACAAAAAGGCTGTAGTTACTCATCTGGGAAACCCCTGCAAAGGTACGGTTAAACAGCGAAAGTCCATGTCTCACCCTGTTCCTCCTCATCCCGGCCATGCCCGGCTTAACCTCACCTCACGAGTACTGCACAGCGCAAGTCTGGCTCCAAAATAAAAAAAATGACCAATGTGCTTAATGTGCTCTCAAGCTTTCAGTTATGACTCCCTCATTTATCTTGGGCTTTCCCACTTCGAGTGAAGGATCAAATTGGTCATCGGAGCCGTGCCGTAGGCTCAGCTGGATGTAAACTTATTTCATTTTTAATATATGGATGGCCCATATAAGGCCGCTGCCGTGCACTCGGGTTCGCTGTGCACCATCAATCTGCTGGGACTGCTGCCGCACGCATGCAACTCGCCCATGGATCAAAACCCCTGCATTAAGTATGGATGTGTGTGCGTGTCTTTCTGTGCGTGTGTCTTAGAGTGGACCAGTTTCTAGCCTTCGCCGTGGAGCTTTCCTTCTGGTGTAATAAAGAGAATCTGCTGTCAAATGTTGAAGTGTGTGTTGGGGGGGGGGGGGGGGTTGGGTGGCGGGTAAGAGAGGTCATCGCACGATTTAATGGCTTTTGCAGCTTGCGGTCTTGCGTTTCCCACAAAAAAACCACGCGAGCAGACATGTGTTTCCCGTCCTTCCTTCCTTCCCTAAATCTTTGTCCGTTGTATCACGGGCGCCTTACAATCTCTTATCCAAAGACCAGTAGTCGGCCTCCCTTTCCTCATTATCAGTGGGCCCTCGCTGTCCTCGAGTCAGTGGGATGTCAACGTCTAGCATACTTTTCTCCAAACACCCTTTCTTTCACAGTGCGGACGAGCATACTGTGCTATCTGGTGGAGACCGGACCCCTCTGATATCTGGTTGCATGTCCGGCTCCTACTCCCAGTAGGTGGGAGAGTGGGGGGAGAGTAGGGGGGGGTATGGTGTGGATGGGAGGGGGTCGCTGGCTCAGCGTGGTGTCCCCCCGGCCCGAAGGTCAAAGGGCAGGGTTTTTTTTATTGGCACCCCCCCCCCCTCCCATCCTGTTTCTTCACGCCTGTGCATCAAAGCCCTCTGTTGGATTCCCCTCCGCTATGCCTTCTACCTGTCGCTGGCTCGCTCTCCACGCTCAACACTCAATCCAATGCTCGCACGCCCCTACACACATTCAGAGCCCCCCTCCCTAACGTGTCTTCCAGACACACCGGCAGGCGAGTTTTGGGTAATCCAGTAGCCCCAGCTTCCGTCTCCATCTATATCAAGCCTTTAATGAGGACAGGGCAGTGGAAGGATCCCAGGCTCCTGGCTGCTGCTAGTACTGACCACCATCTAAATTGCACTGCGATTTCCCCGTTGTGTTGTTTTAATGATTATTGTTTCAGGATAACGACATAAGGCCCGCAGGAGGCATCGCGTATAAAATGTTTCTTACTGGCATCCCCATGCTGAGTTTGGCCATTCTTTCCCGTGGTTAAAGTCTGTGATTCATTGCAACACCATGACTGGGCTGGAAGTGTTTCCGCCTTTAGAGTTGCTAACACAAACATGATGCCATTGAGCAAGGCGACGGGCAGAAGGGGGCTGGCGGAGTTTAGCTTTAACCCTCCTGTACGAAGTGTTAATACGATGATGGGAACCACATTCTACAAAAAGACATTGAATTTTGTATTGTGTTTGTTCTACCACAGATGGCTTGTGTTGCTTTGTATTTGAACGCCATGCATTGTATACTCCCTGCATTGTTTGATTTATGATTGACTCAAACGTTTTTCTGTGTCCTTCTCTCTCCTCAGACCCGGGATACAGCAGTACCGACGCGCTGTCGGAACCCACCGAGTTTGAGTACCTGAGGAAGGTTCTGTTTGAGTACATGATGGGCCGGGAAACCAAGGTGGGTGATCCACTGGCGCTAAAGTCACCAAAACCAACACGGAGTCCAGTGCTACAGAGTCAGCCTAAAGTCAGTCTATACATCTTCCCACACCTGGAAGGTGGTGGCGGGGGGGCGGGGGGGGGGGGGGGGGGAGACGACTGCACGGCTCAGGAAGCCGTATAAAAGTCATTGTGTATTCTGGCCTGGTCCAATTAACACGGCCTTCCTTCATTAGCCGCGCTGTTGAGACGGAGACCTCTGGGTCCTGAAGCCAGCAGGACGCTCCAGGGGCCGGTACTAAACAGAGGTTCTTTATGGCGCCGTGGCAGGCCTCCCGTGTGAGAGGATGTCTCCCAGGCTGCCCTGGGAGCGCATACGTCTCACATGATGTAGCCGTGCCGGTTTAGGACTCTGGCCCGGGGTCTACTCCAGTCCTGCCTCTCATTATCCTCGTCTTTATGGGGGGAGCGCATGCGACCTGGCAGATGGGGCTGGGTCTGATTACACGGACGATAAGGCCCTTTCTGTGCCTTGTTCTGTTAAGTGTCTAACATGCGTGGTTTGATTGGCCGCACTAGTGTCCAGGGTAGGAGTTCACGGAGGAACACCCTTCATGATGACAAACGGTTGAAATATAAATGAACAGCGCTCGCGTGCGTCCCATTTGGTTGAATTTATCGATATGTTTTTTTTGAATGCGGATAAAAATTAATAGTGCTGTCTGATTTCTTTCCCCTGTGACAGACGATGGCCAAAGTCCTCACTTCCGTGCTGAAGTTCCCACCAGAACAAGTACAGAGCGTTCTGGAGAAAGAGGAATCTAAAGCACTTGTAAGCAGCTCCTCTCCGTCCTCACTGGTTCATATGTCTGTGTCATCATACGTGGACTGTACCATTGTGCTTTATAGGTGTAACAGAGAGATTATGAGGAATTGTATCTTCATACTTAGGAATCTGATAACTCGTATCTGCCACTTTGTCTTAGTTATTGAAATTATATTTACTTGATATAGCTTTATACACATTTAATGTTATAGACGTCTGTCGATGCACAAGCAGTTCACTGGAAGGTTATCACGCAACAGAACACAAACACACTTACACTAATGTGTAAGGCTCAGCACTTTCTCACTTGGCAACCAAAATGAGGACAACAAATAGGAGATGAAACACAAATGAGGTCAGAGTTGCAGAGTGTAACAAACAAACAACAGAAAGGTTAGACACTGATATCAACGTGTTTAAATGTCTGTGCCCAATTTTTAAATGGACCTTTCTCTTAATAGGGTAAATACCAGCGTAAAATCTACTGTATTAAGTAATCTGCTGTGGGTGTTTTCTTTCCCCGCAGCCTTGGCTTCGATGAGTGTTAACATGAAGTGCTCCTGAGGGATGGAATTACACTGCTGCTGAGAGGCAAGACTGCCAGAGACCTAATCAAGCCCTTCTCCCATTCACATTTTAAGTTTTTGTTTGTGTGGATGTGTGTGCGCGCGTGTGTGTGTGTGTGTGTCTGTGCGTGTGTGCATGTGACGCGTGCAATTCTGGGGCATCTATGGTGTGCGTAGCTTTATGTTTAAGTTATAAAGGAATTTAAATAATATGTAAGAGAATCTTCCATGAATCTAGATTTCTGCTGAAAATAGCGGTTGTTAATTTACACATTATGATATTTTGTTTGATTCATTTTTTTAGACAAGGATTTATGTTTTTCTTTTTATTTAGATGTGTTTATAATGAATGGCTTGTGCAATAATCCATATCATATATTGATGCTGATGGTCAGTTGATTTTATTTGTTTGTGTTTGTGTGTCTGCATCACTTCCTCTGTAAAACTGTAATGACCCTTTAACTGTGCTCTCGCACCACATTAAGACATACTAGCACCTATTACCTTGTTTGTTTACCACTGCTTTTCTATACTTTATATATTGTGGAAAACTGACGAGTAAACCCCCCAAAAATGTCTCTTAAATTGTACTATAATGGTTAATCTGTACACAATATGACTTGCTATACATTTCCAGGAAAAAAAAACGAATTAAATCCTATTTATAGTTCAGTTTTGTCACGTGTTTGTGCTGTCTTGTGTTTTGCACTACACGCTGCACACTTTATTAGTACCCTTTTATAAATGGATTGGACGATTGTCCTGTCTTGAGTATATGATATGCCACTACAATAAAAAAAATCATTCAGCAGTCTAAAAGCCACTCACTGTTGAAACTGAACGTGTCAACATCACCTTTTGTTCAGGGTCATGTTTGAAAGTTGAGAGTTGTAGTCAACAATTCGAGTTGCATTGGTAGTGTAATGTGGTTGATCAAAAAAACCGCAACATTTCTGAACTCACTGACCACCGATAGAGGGCAGCAGAGCTCCCTCGGCCCGGCGGGGAGCTCAGCCCCGAACCCCCAGTTGAAATGTGATGCTCGACGCTTCAAACCAGTCGCCCCTCACACCGTGACCGCATTCATCGCCGGGACATGGATCTTGTGTGCAACAGCTCTCGCAGATTGACGTACTAGAATGGAGAGGAGTTGACGCACCGTTTCTTCCAGGACCGGACCATTCCCTTTTTTTTTTTCTCCACCAGAAACTTTGAAAAAACCCATGCAGTTCCATCTTCCTGACTTTGGTAGACTTGAAACAATCGGATGTTAACTTTTGCAACTGTTTAACTTGCGGTGCGCTGACAATTCCTCACTTTTGGTTGTTTTTTGGGGTACGTATCGCTGCTATAAGTAATGTGCAGGAGGATGGCTCCACCGCTGACCCTCACCACGGGAGTACGACATGTTTTCTGCGCGTTTCTTTGGATTTCCCTCACTTATTCGTACAACATTGATCTAGAACATCCCATAGTGTTCCGTGGACCTGAGTCGAGTTTCTTCGGGTACTCTGTGCTGCAGCATTATCACAACAATACGCGCTGGTGAGTCCCATGCTCCTATTGTTTCATAATGTCACGTTATTGACCTACTTCTACTCACGCTCTCCTTATCACTTGGGTTTCTGTGAATGTTAATTATGAGAGGCATTAACTTTATGAGAAGTGTCCATCTGTCGGTTTCCTTCCTCAAATGATATCCAGCCACTCTGAAACCATATGTTGCATGCTCCTGTGGCTACTGTCAAAAACATAAGGCCTATTAGATACACTGAATTAAACAGTTCCTAATATTTTTCATAATTTACACTTAAACCTTGTTCATTTGGCCAACACAATGTTTGATCCACCTTTTATATGCGTCGGTGTCAACAGCTGTCAGTTATGAACCACGCCTAGGCCACATCTCTTAAGATAATATCTCATGCGTTACAATATTTCGATGAAAAAAACACAAGCCTACTGTATACCTCCCCATGAATAGAGCTGTACAGTGGAGTGAATGACAGTCATGCACCGCCTCCTTGGTACATGTGTTTCTGCAGGGTACTGGTCGGGGCGCCGAAGGCCAACTCTTCATACAGTAGCTCCGTGCACACGCCTGGAGCCCTGTACAAGTGTCGTGTTCATAGCAACCCGGAACACCGTTGCACCGAGATTGACCTGGGAAGAGGTCAGTAAAGTATAACACGCCGACCGAAGGCAGGCAGGCTGCCGGTATTGTGGGACCTCGTCAAACGCCCCCGTTGATATGCTGTAGATTGCCACGCGCAGCTTCAGCACCACGCAAGCTCGAACCTGAGTTTGTAAGAACGTGTTGGACTAGTTAACAGAAAGTTGCAGAAGTTCATCCTCTGCTGCCCACATAGGACACACAAAGTTGAAGAAAAATCAAACTATATTTACTCCGGCACACGAAGAACCGCCTGGGGAGGCTCTGTTGGTTTATTTTAAGATTCCTTCTTCCTGGCTCTTCATCAACTCCTCACGCATCTGCTTTGTTTTATCACACTACCCCCCCCCCCCCCACTACCAGACACACACACACACACACACACACACACACACACACACACACACACACACACACACACACACACACACACACACACACACACACATACACACACGCACGCATACACACACACACCTCCTCCCTTGGCCTATATATGCCGTCTTAACATACAACTTAAAAAAACAGAAGACCTCTTTTTACAAAAATATTTAGATAGATATTTAGATAAATACGATTAGCTAATATTTTCCAGGCACTGTTTGGGCCAACCGATTTATGACGCCACCCTCCACTCGACCTACTTCTGTTCTGTTATGGTGAGAGTGGAGGCCACAAGATTAACCCATCACTCAACGTGTCATAGCCGACCACCACAACATCAGACCCAGGCATCTGGGGCAGGGATGGGGATAGGGGCCCCCCTGTATGCCCCACTGGAGACCCAGTAGATGGATGACAGTGGCCGGGTGATCTGAGTCCTGGTGGTCCTTTGTAATCCTATGAAAGATTGTTCAAAATTAGCAGCGGTTAGATCCTACACGGTATTAAGGGACTCCACTCTGTCTTGGTACAGAGAAAGAGACGTCGATTTAGAAACAGTTTTGTTCTTGTGTGTAAAGATTTGACTATGATGGATTGCACTGTTCATGTCACTTGAAGCTGAGCCCATTTGTGGCTTTTTACAAAACGTCCTGCCAATGCTAGTTCTACAGATAAAATAAACGCTCTTAAACGGGACTTTTCGTTTTCCCAGACTCTCAAAATTGCAACTTGTTCCAGCACCTTCAAGATGCACATATAGGCAGCCTAGAGTGGTTGAATTTGATTGCGCAATATTATTGACGTCAAATGGCATTCGTATCATTGGGAATTCTGCTGGGATGAGATTAAGAGGCGAGGCCCAGTAGCTTGACAATAGCTGCCTCGTGACCTGCATCCGACATCCTCTGACCTGGTGAGTCAAGCAAGTCAATGAAAAGTGGCCTCATTGTTTTGTACCTAACGTGTGTTTATGTCTGTGTGTGTGTGTGTGTGTGTGTGTGTGTGTGTGTGTGTGTGTGTGTGTGTGTGTGTGTGTGTGTGTGTGTGTGTGTGTGTTTCTTACTGTGTGCCTTTGTGTGTGCACACTTGTGTGTATATGTCTATGTGTGTTCACCCACATGTGTGTGGGCGTGTGTGTGTGTGCTCCCACATGTGTCTCTGTGTGTGTGCGCCCACGTGTGTCTGTCTATGTGTGTGTGTGTGTGTGTGTGTGCCAAGTGTGTCTGTCTGTCTGTGTGTGGGTATTTGTATGTGTGTGTGTGTGTGCCCACGTGTGTGTGTGTGTGTGTGTGTGTGTGTGTGTGTGTGTGTGTGTGTGTGTGTGTGTGTGTGTGTGTGTGTGTGTGTCTATGTATGTGCGTGTGCGCGTGCGGGCGTCTGCTGCAGGAAACAAGCAGAGGGAGTCTTGTGGGAAGACGTGCCACGGCGACCGGGACGATGAGTGGATGGGAGTGAGCTTGGCCCGCCAGGACAAGCCCAACGGCCAAATACTGGTGAGTGCTCTTAATAGGAACCATGTGTCCTCCCCTTCATAAATAATGTATTCAAACTAGAGCTGTGCGATTAATCAATTTTTAATCGTAATTTGAATTTATGGCCAATCAATCTTTTTAAAAGAGCCTAACGTTTGCCTAAAGTCTGTGGCAACGATATTTTCCTTTGGTTAATCATTGTTAATCTTCAAAAAAAATCCAAACTTACATAATATCTATATTTGTCGTTTCTAGATTTTCTGATTTTTTAGATAATCGGGTATGGTTTGAAAAAATCGGATATTTTATTTTTAGGCCAAATCACCGAGCCCTAATTCAAACACACACAGAACCCAGTCGGATGATGCAGACATCTTTGTTACAAAAGGCCTCACTGATCGACCGCATTGTTTGACCACAGCTGTTCACAGGGATCAAACTGCTCCTTTTTCCCTTTTCTTTCTCTTTATTCCGCTGGCTCATCGCAGAGTTCAACGCAATGTTACATCATTAGGCTCTATCAAATGCTGTTTGGGTGGCAGTAGCTCAGGAGGCTGAGCGGGTTGGCTGGTAACCTGGAGGTTGCTGGTTCGACCCCCGGCTCTGAGCGTCGAGGTGTCCTTGAGCAAGGCACCTAACCCTAACTGCTCTAGACGAGCTGGCTGTCCCATTGCATGGCTTCTCCGCCGTGAATGGGTGCATGTTAGGTACCCAATATTGTAAAGCACTTTGGGTGGCCAATGGTTTGAAAAGCGCTGTATAAACGCAGTCCATTTACATTCTACGACAGGGTAGACGAGTTGCAAACATTTGATGGATTTGTCGCTGTGTCTACGACCGCCGTTAAACATTTACCCCGGGATCGGGCGGTGATGTAATAATTTGCGGATGAGATGGGGGGAGAGGGGTCGTCAAAGGATAAAAAACAAAAAACAAAAGAAGGCCGGGCGGGAACGTAGCAGGGGAGCTGCTGGTGCTAGTCCCAGAGGTGCTCGCCCGGGTGTTTGCTCAGAGATCATAGGGCAGCTGGCCCGGTTTGTTTAGGCTGCGTCCCCCATGGCCGCTGGCCCCGTCCCAGTACAGCCTGTCATTAAATGTCACCCCCCCCCCACAAGCACACGCACACATATACACACACACACACACACACACACACACATAGGGACACACATATACACACACAAACATATACACACAAGCCCACACACACAAACACACACACACACAATCACATATACACAGACACACATACACACACCCACACAAACACACACACACACACACACACATACTGCTGCACTTTGGGCTGGCGAAAGACTTGTCATTCTAGACTAGAGGGACTGCGTTGTCCCCCAGGACTGTCCAAAGGCCACTGTTCTCTCTCTGAACTGTACTCTAGGGGGTTTACACCCCCCTCTCCCTGTTGTAAACCCCCCTGACAGGTGTGTTTAAAACTTTAAACCCTCTGTTGATTGACTCCTCAGAGTCAATCAACAGAACAGTACCTGGTTCCTTTAAGAGCTCCAGGGAATGTGTTTGTTCTGGGTTGTGTTCGGACCGCCGATTTCCCTTTTGTTCTTTTGGTCCTCACGGAATGTACTGGCACGCTTTTTGCCCCTAAGCTTTTTCAACCCCTGAGTCTCCTTGTCTGTCAGAGCTGCTGAACATCTTGGAGCTGTTGTCTGCCTAGATCGCACACGGCAATAAGTATATGCATGAACTGTGGTGCTCCCGTCCCTCCCTCCCTCCCTCCCTCCCTCTCTTTTGCTGCTGTTTGACACATGAAAGGCGGTGGCTTTTCTGCAGCCACGTGTTCGAGGGCCTCTCCTAAAGGCTGCTGTTGGTGTGTACCTCATCCGAATGGTGCTCACGTTTCCACGCAAGAGTGAGCGCGGGTGGAGAGTGAACGAAACAGAGAGAGAGAGAGAGAGAGAGAGTGAGAGCGAGAGAAAGAGAGAGACAGAGTGAGAGTGAAGGGCTGCTTGGCAGATGTGATCTACAACGTTTCTCTTGTGTGTTTTTTCGTCCGCGCCGAGGGCTTTGCTCATGACCAATGGGCTCGCAGGCAGAATGAGAACATGACAACAGCACCATGCCATACATGGTCTGCTCCTGTCAGGGAAAGCCAAAACAGCCCCTTCTCTCCGGCAGCACCACTTTTCCTCACTTTCAAACACTTCTAAGGGCCCTTCCCCGCACTACGTCAGTTTGTAGCCCAGGGAGTTTGGAACAATTGTTCTGTTGTGCTATCATCACAGGGGGAATTACAGATTAGTAATTCTAATTATGGATGGGCCTATATGCGCGGCTAGAGGAAATCTGGGGGCCAGAATATGCAGAACTTCTGTATTTGTTTAGACAGAGCGCCACCAAGCTGAAGGGAAATGAGCTAAATTATGGTTTAGTTAAAGTAAACCAAGCAGTGCCTTGGAAGTCTGAAGCACATGACAAAGTGTTGGATTATCACCGGAATGCAGTTGTTTAATTCATAAATTTGAATATAATCTTCAGTCAAAAGTTCAACGACTGGATTGATTGCGGAACATTGGTGTCAAACAAGACAACACAACAGAATCGTAGAAGACTATCGAATTGATAGACCTGGCCATAGACTTATATAAGTGTAGAAAGTGCAGGGCATCATTTGGGAAAAATAAGTGTTGCATCGGATATCTCACCCTTGAGGTATTGTGCGCCAAAAATATAAGAATACAGAACCCTTAGGGGAAGGGGAGTGCCCTGATCTGATCTAATCCCACCTACGCTATTTCCCTTTTCTTTTTCTACTCTGGTTCACTGTCTTATATGTAACAAATGGCCGCTGAACTCGTGCTGAACCTCTCCTCCATGGTTGCCTCCACATGGCTCAGATGAGCTGTCGAGGGAGGGGAACGATCTCGAGTTTGGGGAAACATTGACCAAAGGACATGCTAGGAGGTTTCCCCTTCCCACTGCCTCTAAGAGGGTGGGCAGGAAGCCGGGCCACGCTGAATGGTAATTGGGACGGTGACACCACAGAGCGTGGATGTCGTGGTCACAGTCAGACGCTCTTTAATTCCCCCCTCGCTGAGTGGCGCTTATCTGTCCGCCGCACGGAGACACCCTGGCTCCAGCTCTCTCTCTCTCTCTCTCTCTCTCTCTCTCTCTCTCTCTCTCTCTCTCTCTCTCTCTCTCTCTCTCTCTCTCTCTCTCTCTCTCTCTCTCTCTCTCCCTCTCTCTCTAAAATAGAGAGAGACTCCCTGTGAGTGTCTTAAAAATATTCAATATTTATTCACAAAATAAACATTCTTCGTTTCCTTGGCCTCTTTGCACTAAGCAGAGCGTCTTTGATGAACCAAACGAAAGGCGCTCTTCTTATCTAATTGGGTCTCATTATTATTATCAAGACACAGTCACCCTGGCGACACTGTCATTATGAATGAGTCCCGTAAACCATGATTGGTTCAATCGATCTGTGACATCACAGGGCGACAGCTCAGGAGCTAGAGCGGGTTGGATGGTAACTGAAAGGTCGCTGGTTCGATCCCCGGCTCCACCTAGCTGAGTGTTGAGTTGTCCCTTAGCAAGACGCCTCACCCCGACTGCTTCCGACGAGCCGGCTGTCGCCCTGAGGGGTCGACTCCGCCGTCGGTGTGTCAATGTTTGAGTGAATGGTTGTAATAATTTGAATATCAAAAGATAAATCAAAATTCGAACGCATATTAGGCAGCCCTTAATATTCAAACCTGTTATGGGCAGGCCAAGAGGGAGAGACGTCGGAGAACCCGACGCAGTCTATTCATGATATTGTAATGACCACGGAAGAGGCAGTGAATGAAGCATTGATAAGACAGTGATTTATTAGAAACCTAATAAACCGTTGGAACACGCAAGACCGGTAACCATAGCAACGCCGGTAAACAAACCTCACGAAGCCCAATCTACTGAAGGCATCTCATGGTCAAAATATGATTAAATTATTTTGAACATATTCAAATATTAATATTGATAAACAAACAAACTTCGAATACGATTTTTGGGCAAAAGTCAAAGCCCTACTGTCTGCTGGGGTTGGGTTGTGTACGCAGTGTGATTCTGAGGACTTTCCCGCCCTTCTGCGGTGTGCAGGCCTGCGCCCACCGGTGGAAGAACGTGTTCTACGAAAAGGAGCAGTTCATCCTGCCCCACGGATACTGCTCCATCATCCCCCCCAACCTGCAGGGCCACAACAGGGCGCTCATCCCCTGCTATGAAGGTAAGGCAGGGACACGCGCACACACTGACTCACACGCACACACGCACGCGCGCGCACACACACACACACACACATACACTCTCTCTCTCTCTCTCTCTCTCTCTCTCTCTCTCTCTCTCTCTCTCTCTCTCTCTCTCTCTCACACTCACACTCACACACACTCACACTCACACACACACACACACACACACACACACACACACACACACACACACACACACACACAGAGAGAGAGAGAGATACTCAGACAGACTGGCTTTTAGAAGATGCATTGGTGAAGCTAAAGTAACATTATGACGAAGGCAGGATAAGGAGGTGACTAGGGTGTTCGACTCCCAGCGAAAACGTACCGGTTTCAATCCCCCAACGTCAGCAGCCTACTTGTAGGCCTGTCACCAGCCAGCGCCATAATATCTTGCATCCAAAATAATTCACCCTAAGTCATTTTGGATATAAAAGCTTCTGAAGAATGACTAAATGGTAAATGAATAGTGAACAGTATATGGTCTATGTTGGTACAATTCAAGACAAAAGTTTGTTCCCGTGTTCCCCATCTACAATCTACACACCATCATTGAG
>NC_044062.1:5144027-5164027 GCF_902167405.1 Gadus morhua
TCACGTCTGGAGCAGACGAGCAAAAAGCAGTATTTGTTTTCGCTTCTTCTCGCGTATTGTCTGTCTAGACAGCCGCTTACACAAGCCAAGCGCGCCAGATATGTGGGGAAGCGATGCACTGGAATGGAGCGAGGCTGCGCTGCCATGTTTTATTATCTCTTCTGGACAACAACGGAGGTCCACGGTAGCGTCTGTGCGGCGTGCGCCAGACAGACGGCGATGTCAGCGGATGCTTCGGGATGTCGGCCGATAAGCGTGACACACGAGTTATGCCGCGTTTGTTCTCTCCGAGCGGGGACAAAAAAAAAAAAACACTCTGGCCGACCCAACCATCCCCTGGGCACACAAATTACTCTACTCCAACCGTAATGTCTAGGATTGACTGTCACGGGGATTTTTGACATCACACACTGTGTCTGAAGGGAAGAATAACAGAGTTTACCATACGTCTCTTTTGTTAAACATGTGAGCCTCTGGGGGGGGGGGGGGATAAGTCAAACGTTGTGGCCGTCCAACCCCATGGATGAGCTGGGAGGTGGGAATGAAAGCAGCGGAGACCTTTCGCTCCTCTGGGTCTTTGTTTACAGGCACTGCAGAGCCGCTCTGGCCCGCCTCCAGCAGAGATAATGATAAAGGAAAATAAAGTTTCCTTTCCCACTACTGTGCCCTACTTGCAGATAGCAGACTCATATCCTCCGTCTTTCCTCTCCCCATAAGGCCCCTCTGGTTACGACAGTTGTGTGTCGGTGTAAGATTTCGGAAAGGTTGGCGCTGATATCGGCATTAGCAGTGATAGCATTGATGTTAGAAGAGGCAATGGATGTGGCCTTGACATTAGGAGGGGTCTGGCTAAATCAACTGAGGCAGCTGGGGCAAAAGTCAGGCGGAGTCTACACGCCGTTTAGCTCAGCGGAGGTCAAACGGACACACAGGAAAAGCTGCTAGATTGTGAAGGTGATGTCACCCGTCAGTTTAATGTAGGCTTTGTATTCAACACGGTAGTGATACAATACGTCCCTTATTTTTTGCCCAGGGCAAACATGTGCTGGAAGTCTTCTAAAATCGTAGGTTGCAGTTATGCTCAATTGAGGACACATGTTCAAGATTAATGTAAGCATGTCTCGGATCATTGGTTCTTTGACTTCCTTGGCCGTAGAGAGCACACACACATTCCTTATGGCTAGGTTTCCTTGCTCGATCGCGATCTGAATATTAAGATTGATATTTGGATATTTTTGTGCAAAGGTTAGTCAATTGAACTGCAATTTTCTTGCAACGCTTACATGGAGAGTTTGAAAATCGTTATTATTTTAAACAAAATATTTATTTTGCCACTGAGCGTATTACTCTGCTCTGTAATTTGCTGTATTTGCTTTCTAAATTACCCTCCGCAGTTTGTTACACTTAGTATTCTTACAATAATGCTTGGATAAACATTTTGAATCCACCACCTGGAATCGGGTTTCAAAATAAATCATGTAAATTGTAACTTAAATTGTGAATGACTTCAGCCTGTGAGACGTCACTAAAAACTCCTCATATTTGTTTTGAATGTATTTCACAAGAGACTTTTAAGAGGATTCTTGAGAGAGTTTGCGTTGTACAATTCAACTCGGATATGAAATAACCCTAGTACCCCGAAACAACATGCCACCAATACTCCACTGTTTTTCGCTTTTTAAATTACAGAATTTTCTCCGCCCGCAGAATGTCAGGTATTCTGAAGGAACCATAGCCAGACAGAAAGCTGCTGGAGTCTGTCTTTCGCTCACTCACTGCAGATGTTATATTCACAGCACAGCGCTCGGACAACATTGTGCTTGTTGGTAGCTATTTGTTAAGGTATCGAGTACAATGTTGAGTATCGCGCTCTTAAGAAAATATGGTAAAGTTGGTTTGAGGTTCGCGTAGAAATGTTTAAAATAGGAGCTCAGGTGAGAGGAAATAGAACCAAACAAGATGTCATTTATTTTATTTCTCTCTCTCTCTCTCTCTCTCTCTCTCTGTCCCTCTCTCTCTCTCTCTCTCTCTCTCTCTCTCTCTCTCTCTCTCTCTCTCTCTCTCTCTCTCTCTCTCTCTCTCTCTCTCTCTCTCTCTCTCTCTCTCTCTCTCTCTCTCTTCCTCTCTCTCTCTCTCTCTCTCTCTCTCTCTCTCTCTCTCTTCCTCCCTCTGTCTCTCTCCCTCACTTTCTCTCTCTCTCTGTCCCTCTCTCTCAATCTCTCCGTCACTCTCTCACTCTCTCAATCTCTCTCCCTCTCCCTCTCGCTCTCGCTCTCGCTCTCTCTCACTCTCTCTCTCAGTCAGTGGAAGGCCTCTTCACACCACTCTGTATTTCCTTTCTGGTTATGGGTCTTTAATTGCTGAGAACAACGAGCATAAGGCCGTGACCGAGACCAGTTCACAGCTATGATTTTCGACTGAGGCCCTGGATTCCTGAAAGAGGGAACATCAAAGCGGTCTGCTACAGCTGCTCTTTATCCCGGCGATGTGGTTGGGAGTTAGATAGTGCGACCCAGTCTGCGGTCGCTGGTTAACCAGAACTTCACCCTCTGGTGTGTCAGCGCGCGTGTGTGTGTGTGTGTGTGGGAGTGTGTAGGTATTTTCTGTGTTTGTGCGGGTGCCAGTCTGTGTTCTTAGTGTTTTCACAGTACGGCTGGGAAAATGATCTGCGTCAAAGACAATCGGTCTCAAACAAGTCTTTCTGTGTGTGTGTGTGTGTGTGTGTGTGTGTGTGTGTGTGTGTGTGTGTGTGTGTGTGTGTGTGTGTGTGTGTGTGTGTGTGTGTGTGTGTGTGTGTGTGTGTGTGTGTGTGTGTGTGTGTGCGCGTGCGTGCGCGCGCGCGCGTGTGCATGTCTGTGTCTTTGTCTGTGTATGTGCCGGCGTGTTTGTGTGTTTCTTTCTTTGTTTGTGTATGTGTGCGTGTTTGTGTCTGTGGGGGTTCTCGTGTGGTTTTGTGGTTGTGTGTGTGTGTGTGTGTGTGTGTGTGTGTGTGTGTGTGCGGTTCTGTGTGGTTCTGTGTGTGCTCAGGAGCTGGTGGTAATGGGGGCTCCGGGGTCCTACTACTGGACTGGAACCATCAAGGTGTACAACATGTCTTCCAACACCTTCTACAACCTCAACAAGGAGGAGGTGAAATCCGATCACTTCAAATACCTCGGTGAGGCAGCCCGGCCCTGTCATGGGAATCACACACGCTCGCACGCATACACACATACACACACATATTACTCACACATCCACACACATCCATATCCACACACGCTCGCACGAATACACACATACATATACACACATCCATACACTCCCATATGCACACACGCTCGCACGCATACACACATACACATACACACACAAACATCCATACACATCCATATACACACACGCTGGCACACATACACATGCACACATGCACACACACACATCCATACACATCCATATACACACATACACTCTCGCACACATACACAAACATATACACACATGCTTGCTCGCACACACTCACAAATACACACATATACACACTCACATGCAATCGTACACACAGACACCCCGGCCCATACACGCCCGCCTGCACGTACACGCACATACCCTGTCACACACACACACACACACACACACACACACACACACACACACACACACACACACACACACACACACACACACACACACACACACACGCATCATACCCGCCTGCACATGCACAACACACAATCTAACACACAGACACACACATGCACAAACACACGCACAAATACTCGCACACACAAACAGGCATTTACAGTTAAACACACACCAACACATATACTAACACACGCGCAAACACACACACACAGTGTGTCCCGTGGACTCACAGTTAGGGCGTGTCTCTGGTTGGGTGCAGGCTACGCGGTGACCGCGGGACACTTCTCCGCCCCCAACGTCATGGATGTGGCCGCTGGGGCCCCCCAGAGCAGCGGCAGTGGAAAGGTAGGACCCCTGGCTCTCTTACATTATGTCCTTAATATTATAGTATGGATTACTGTAGTATTTAGTATTTAGTAGTGCTGTCAAGCGATTCAAATATTTAATCGCAATTAATCACATTAATGTCATAGTTAACTCACGATTAATCGCGAGCAATCGCGATTAATCGCAAATGTTTTTTCTATGCTAAATATCCCTTGATTTCTTTGTCCGATGAATTTTTCTCATTTTAATGCTCTTATCAACATGGAGAAGTGTATCGGCTTGCGTTGACAAATGTTTTTTTATTGATAACAAAATTGGCATATACTGATCAAAACAGGACGATACAAAAAAAAAACCTATAGTGCAATTAAACGATGAACATACAAACATACTGCCTTGAACACAGCAGTCAGGCTACTGCTTCTTTGTTTTGAGCCAAAGAAAAAAAGAATTGCGTTAATTGCACGATAAAAAAATTAACGCCGTTAAAATTGGTTTGCGTTAACGCCGTTAATTTGTGTTTAACTGACAGCACAAGTATTTAATATTGTATCTGTATTATTGTTTTTAAATCTATGGATGTGTGTGTTTGTGTGTGTGCGTGCGTGCGTGTGTGTGTGTGTGTGTGTGTGCTTGCGTGCGTGTGTGTGTGTGTGTGTGTCCTTGTGAACCTGTGCTTCTGATGGACATTGATTGACATGCTTCTCCTCAGGCGTACATTTTTAAAATCGAGGGAGGATCTCTGGTCAAGACTTTTGAAGCCTCCGGGAGTATAGTAAGTGTCTGTCTCTCTATTGAGGTTAGAATGTACGTGATATACTCGTGTTTCATTAGACGTGGCCATTATGTAGCTAGCCTATCTGTTTAGCCCTGTAGAACCCAGTATTTACCTCTGTTTCAAGTGTTTCAGCGACTTAGGAGAAACCCCTCAAATCAGAGCCAGAAAGCTACTCACGCATTACAACACTGCGCTAATATCCATCTTGTATTCAAACCCATTGAGGAAGTACAGCCGGCAGATTAAGGACTTGGGAACTGAGTTTGACGTGTTTGAGTGTTGAAAGGGGTTGTGTGGGGGGGGTTGTGTGTTGGTGTTGGGGGAAGGGGGGGGGGGGGGGGGGGGGTGGTTTTGGTTGTATTTGGACCTTGTGTTTGGCACTGTATTCTGACCCCATTGCTTTGTGGCTTGGCTCGGTTCCAGATGGGCTCTTACTTTGGCTCCTCGTTGTGTGGGGTTGATCTGAACCGGGACGGCCTATCAGACCTGCTGGTGGGCGCCCCCATGCACAGCCACGTGCGGGACGAGGGCCAGGTCACTGTTTACCTCAGCAGGGGCAACGTGAGTGGCTCAGAGGGGACACACCGCAGCGCTGCTCACTACTGCTCTGCCTAAAGTCGTGTGTGTGTGTGTGTGTGTGTGTGTGTGTGTGTGTGTGTGTGTGTGTGTGTGTGTGTGTGTGTGTGTTTGTGTTCACTCTGTGTTTGTGTTGTGTGTGTGTGTGTGTGTGTGTGTTCACGTTGTGTGTGTGTTTGTTTTTGCTGTGTTTTTTTGCATGTGTGATTACAATCTGTGTGATTGCGCTGTGTATGCGTGTTCACTGTGTGTGTGTGTGTGTGTGTGTGTGTGTGTGTGTCTGTGTGTGTGTTCGCTGTGTGTGTTTCTGTGTGTGAGTGTGTTCACTGTGTGTATGTTTTATCCCAATGTGTGTGTGTGTTTGTGCTTGCGCTGTGTATTTGTGTTCATTGTGTGTGTGTGTGTGTGTGTGTGTGTGTGTGTGTGTTCGCTATTTGCTGTGTGTGCGTATTTGTGTGTGTGTGAGACCTGCAGCCATCCATCAATCAGTTTTGTTTAACCTGAGTGGAAGCGGTTTTTCGTACGACTAGATAATTGTGTTTGCTCGATCTGTCAGTCGTTAGTGCTTGATGTAACTCAGACCACTGTTGTTTCGACTTTCATACAACAACAATGTGAACCCATCATTGGATCCAGCAGTAGAATTGTTCAGCATACAATGATTAAGAGTCGTTTTCTGCTACGGCTTGTTCAGTAAATGGAAGTTGTGTTCACAGCTTTGTTTTTAGTCATGGGGTGAAACCCTGGAAATATCAACCCCGGTTTCAACACGGCAGTAGTCAACCATTGAACAACTCAGACGAATGCAAACCATGTCGTCTCGTTCTGTTTCCAGGGATTGATGGAGGAGGCCGCAGTCTTGAAGGGAGACAACGCCTACAACGCACATTTCGGAGAAAGCATTGCGGCGATCGGGGACATCGACGACGACGGCTATCAAGGTCAGTGATCGATACGCCAGATATGCTTTTTCGACTTTTATGACCTATAAACGTTGTTATATTGATTGATAGTCATGTTTAACCATACTAAAGTGTCAAATAATGACGTACATGTATTTCGACGTATTCCTTGCTGACAGTCTGGGGTGGCTGTGCAGAGCGCTAAACACTCGGGACAGCGTTTGCGATTCACTTGTTCGCATTTCCGGGAAATCATCGACGTAGAGGCACTCCTGCCACGCCCCCATATGACTGGTCAAATCTGCCCGCACGTGCGCGCTTGCGAGGGGGCGGAGAAGGACGAAACCGAGCGTTGACAGAGAATGCTGAAAGCGCCCAGATGAGAGGAAGAGTTTCCCGAAAATCTACATTGTTTTTTGTGTATGGTTAAACATGACTATCAATCATTATAACAACGTTTATAGGTCATAAAAGTCGAAAAAGCATAATAGGTCCCCTTTAAGCTTTTGTTAACACTTGTCCTCATCACACGCCATAACTTAAAGCTCTTTATTTTAGGTTATATGTCTTGGGATTCCCCTTCTGAGGGGCAATGACTCAGTACTATCCCATCAAGGTGGAAATAATTGCTTTACTGTAGTCAAAGTCTAGTAGCTCCTGCTATTAGGATAATATAGTCATGCAGTTTATACTTCTTCCACAGTTTTGAACGAATCAACCCTCAATTGAAACCCTTTTTGGTCGTCGCACTCTGCCCGGTGAACTGAATTCCCCTCGTTCTGAGAAACACACTACTGCTCTCATCTCCCCGGGGGGATCGCGTCATCAGAAGTCACCGCCTTGTGTTCGCTAAACTGCGCAATCACATGTGATTAATTAAAGCCATTAGTGTTTTCTTCGCTTTTTTTTCTCCCACACTCTAACCGGCTCCGATGGGGCCGGTTGTTTCGTTTATGGCTGGGAAACGGCCCCTGGGTGGAGGTCTGGGTGGGAGAAGGCCCCGGGGCCTGCCGCCTGGAACAGCGTGCACCACAGACACTAGTCACCCGGGACGTAGTAACTCATCAGGGCCTTTCACTAGGGGGGATGTGGGCTCGGTAATGGCTTAAGTGCCGGCTCTCAGCTGCCAACGCAGCACCAGACGTTCATTGTGAGATGCTTGTCACAAGCTGCATGAATGAATCCTTGGATGATTTAGTTATAGTAATACGTTTATGAATTCGGAATGTTCATCTATGAATTATTTGCGTGAGTTAACTGGTTTAAATGCACTAGCCTCAGTAAATTAGTTTTTAATGATCTTAGATTCATAATGGGACATTCCTTGGAGGGCTTGAGTTTAAGAATGGAAAAGTCCATAAATGTCGATCTGAGCTATTGGGCCAGGTCTTTACATTGTTGGTTCAACACTCGCTGGGCAGCTCATTCTGTTTTACGGCCACTGATAACCTTTTAGTGTCTATTAAAAGGCTTTCAATGCAAAATCCTTTCCTAGCCCATAGGTGGTCCACCTGGGCAAACAATGACTCAATGGAAGATTCACCTTCACTTTAACCTTTCCTTCTTTCTTTCTTTCCTTCTTTCTTTCTTTCTTTCTTTCTTTCTTTCTTTCTTTCTTTCTTTCTTTCTTTCTTTCTTTCTTTCTTCCTTCCTTTCTTCCTTTCTTTCCTTCTGTCTCTCTGTCTTTCTTTCTTTCTCTTTCTTTTGATCTATCTTCCTCCCATTCTTTCGTTCTTTCTTTCTTTCTTTCACAGTAACAGTGTTGATATCCATATTCATTTTCAAACGTCCTATTGAAGCAGCCGATGTAATCTCAGTGCTCCGCTGGTCTGTTGTCCCTGTAGATGTGGCCATCGGTGCTCCTAAGGAAGAGGAGTTTGCAGGAGCTGTGTACATCTACCACGGGGACAGCGAGGGGATTATCACCAAGTACTCCATGGTAAGGACACGCACACACACACCAATACAAAGACACGCACGCACACGAGTACACACACGCACGCACACACTCACACACACACCAATATAAAGAAAAACACGTACATGAGTACACACAAACACACACACACACACACACACACACCGATACAAAGACATGCACGCGTGCACACACACACATGCGCACACATCCACACAGACACAGACACACACACACACACACACACACACACACACACACACACACACACACAAAAGTGGCCACACACACACAGACGCACACACGCACGCACCCGCACAAGCATGCAGCCACAAACACACCCCGACACACACACGCCGACACACACACACACACAAAAGTGGCCACACACACACGCACACACAGACCCAAACACACTGCCGACACACACACACATACTCACACACACACGAACACACACACCCACACACATGCCGATACACAAACACACGACCACACACGACCACACAAACACACACACACACACGACCACACACACACACACACACACACACACACACACACACACACACACACACACACACACACACACACACACACTTTCACTTGCCAACCCAAGACGTGGCTGTGTTATTTTTGGAGCGATACAAACAATAGCCTAATGAGACCATGGACTAGAAAGGCATCCACAAAACGATCCAGTATTTTATGATTGTTGGGGAACAAACATCTTAAACCGACGCTGCTGACGGTCTTCCTTTCTGCGCGCGCTGCGAACGGCGTTGTGTAAAACGGATTCCGTCATCTCCTTTTAACGAGCGGGGCTCTGCCAGCCTCGCAGCACAGCGGTGCGCGGAGCAGCCAAGAGCGGAGACATGTGCGTGTGTGTGCTGACTCTGCAACCGTTGCAGTATCTGGGTAATATGCGGTAACCTACCCAGGTGGTTCCCCACCACAGCCAACTGGGAATCAGTTTTCAGCCTTGGTTTGTCTTTCTCACCGACGTCGGGTTCAGTCCGACGTCGGGTTCAGACCCGTTACCAAACCGGTAGCTTGTTTTCATTAGCGACTACAAAGCGTCTCTCGTTCGCCCGCTCCCTCGTCGCGACGGGGCGGGTTGACGGTTGGAGCACGACCGCCCGGCTCCGCCTGGCTTTGAGAGGCGTCTCTCTCTCTCTCTCTCTCCCCCCTTGCTCTGAGGCACACAGGCAGCGCAGCACGGTGGTTGAGTAACCCCCCCCCCCCCCCGCTCCCCCTCTCCCCTCCACCCCCCTCCTCCAGCAGAGATGCCCCAAAAGCCCTGAATCTCAGGTTTCACATGTGTTTCTGCCTACGTACCCGCAGATGATTCTGTTTAACGAGTGGGAGTGGGTTTTATTTATTCATTCATTGTGGTCATTCGCTGCTCAGCGATTCAGATTTAGTCATCTTTGTCGCCGGCGATGGGATCCCACACAGTATCATGTATTAACATTAACCATATGCATAAAAAACGCCAGGCTTCTAATGAACTAACTTATGAATTATTCACATATTCCTTACACACATTCCATTCCATTTTTAGCATCCATAAACTGAAGCCCATGCTTTACTTTCACTCGCTTATTAAAGGAGAAACTTTTACAATCATATTTTATCGTCCCAATAAATGTTTCGCTGCATGATGCATGTATGTGTGTGGATGCTGTTGCTCAGCCAGCTGTTCCCTTCCCCGACAGCGGTTGTCTGGACGTACCATCAGCCCGGGCCTGCAGATGTTCGGCCAGTCCATCTCTGGCAGTGTGGACATGGATGGCAACGGATACGCAGGTAGGGGCACAGAGAACAGACTTTGAGGTTTGGGTAAGGAGTTGGGGTGAGGAGTAAAGAACAGACAGCGAAGGCTTTAGGCTAACAAAGAGGCCTGTCTGGCAATTTAAAAAACAAAGACATCAAACAGGAGACAATTAGACGGTTTAAGCCTCGGTTTCATCCCCAAAAGTCTTTCAAAATTGGCGGGCTAGTTTCCGCGAAACAAAAGGCATCTTGTTTAGGGGCTTCCACTGCAGAGTTTCAGTTTCCGAGCCAGCTAAACAAGTATCGCAGTGATTCAATGTGAATGGCCTCTGTCTATTGTGTAGACATGGCAGGTGTAAGGAACACATTTTAAACACATTTTCCTGGTTTAATTTTTTCCGGTCGTTTTATTGCTTTTTTCTCACACTCAACGTTTATGTGTCTTGTTGCAGATGTCACCATTGGGGCGTTCATGGCCGACAGCGTGGTGCTGTTGAGGTAGGTAGCTGCCAGTATGGCGCCTTCTTCCTCCACTAGAATGAAGCTCACAGTTCACTGCTCTCCTGAGATGGTTGAACGCCTGGTCTCTCACACACACACACGCACGCACGCACGCACGCACGCACGCACGCACGCACGCACGCACACACACACACACACACACACACACACACACACACACACACACATATATATATACACACAGACAGACAGACAGACAGACAGACAGACAGACAGACAGACACAATCCCCTAAACACACATCTGGACTTCTGCACACCTTAGACACGCTCAATTATGTGTGTCTGCTACAAACAATGTTTAAACATACATCTTTGTTCGACTTTATTCCTACTACTGTGTATATATGTCTTTATTACATATGGATATTTTTTTGTTAGTTCTTAGCATAGTCTTATTTATTTATTATTTGTATTACCATGACTTTATTTACTCGGTAGTCCTTTAAATCTGCTCAGACGCCCGCATCTCCTGTCTGCCGCTTGTTAAGAACATCTAATCCTCATCCATATCTCGCCCTGTCTTAATCCACCTCTCCTCTCTCCCCATCTCTGTGTTTCCTGTTCCTCCTCTCCCCCTGTCTCTGTGTTTCCTGTTCCTCCTCTCCCCCTGACACTGTGTTTCCTGTTCCTCCTCTCCCCCTGTTTCTGTGTTTCCTGTTCCTCATCTCTCCCCGTCTCTGTGTTTCCTGTTCCTCATCTCTCCCCGTCTCTGTGTTTCCTGTTCCTCCTCTCCCCCCGTCTCTGTGTTTCCTGTTCCTCATCTCTCCCCCTGTCTCTGTGTTTCCTGTTCCTCATCTCTCCCCGTCTCTCTGTTTCCTGTTCCTCCTCTCCCCCCGTCTCTGTGTTTCCTGTTCCTCCTCTCCCCCTGTTCTCTGTGTTTCCTGTTCCTGTTGTAGGACCCGCCCTGTGATCAGCGTGGACGTGTTCATCTTCCTGCCCGTGTCCATCAACATCACGGTGCCACAGTGCCACAAGGGGCCCCAAAACCTCAACTGCTTCAACCTCTCCGCCTGCCTGCAGTTTCGTGGACGGCAGGTGCCAGGACAGATAGGTACAGCCCCCCCCCCCCTTCACACACAGCACAGAACACAAACAGGATTGGGGCTGAGATAACCAGGGGGGGCGATGGATGTTAGGTTAAAGGTTGTATCAACGATGTTGGGTTACGTCCCTTCTGTTGGTATTTGAAGCGAGATCCCAAACATTTTCGCTTCCATTTGCTGGATGCACAAAACACAGAAGTGTTTCCTGTTCCCTGAAACACAGAAGTGTTTCCTGTTTCCTGAAACACAGAAGTGTTTTGTGCATTCAGCAAACGGAAGTGAAGGTGTTGAAGTAAAAACTATCAAGTGAAAATGTTGAAGTGAAAACTATCATGAACGCAGCGCAAAACCCCACAACACCCGCCCCTTGTCGGTGATTGGTTGGGATACTAGTTATTTTGGTTTTGAGTGGTTGGTAGTACCATTTGTTTTTGTGTGCGATCTCAGAGCACAGGCTTCCTACGGGGACGCCGTTTTTTGACGGCCTGCTTATGGGGCGGGCAGCTAGCGGATTGTGAGGAAAGATCGGATGAATGTGATCACTTATGTTTCGGCCTACAATCTGATACAACCTTTAAAGTGGATGTCTCCCAGCGGAAAGGCACAGGACTCGATCCCCGGTCTCTGTGACACACCTAATCCAGCCTCTTGTTCCTTAACCAGATGTCAATCATTTCCCTGCAAGTCGTTTTTGAAGAAAAAACGGCTCTTAATCGACTTGATAGTGACGATAACTCTGTGAACGCAATCGGGGTGTAGTGGTAGCGGCTGTGTGGCTAGCTCGTGGCTAACGGCGATTCATATCCCCATGCCGTGGCACGCCTCTGGTAGCCGGCCTGTTGTCCAGCGGGTGTTCAGTGTGTGCCGTGGCGTCAGGGTGTTGTCCCGCTACAGTGTTTGGGTGTGCCACTCCCCCCCCCCCCCCCCCCCGGCCCAGGGGACGGGGAGGACCAGACCGCCGTTACATAACGACCCTAGCCGCGCGTCACAAACGGGGCCTCTGTTGTGTGTGTTTGGCAGTCTGGCGCGTGGCGTGGAAAGGGCCGCACCTCTCTACTCTGGGTGACTCCGGTTAATGAGAACCTGCTGACGCTCTGCAAGAGTGAGCTCATGGCATCCCCCCCCACAGGCAGGGGGTGGGGGGTGAACAGTAGGCTTTGGTGTAAACGAAAGGGTGTGTTGGCCGCCCCACCCACTGTTTTTACCAGCGGGACCACCCCCCCCCCCCCCCCCCCCCCCATACACACACCCTCTCCACCCTCTCCCCCTCCCTCCCTCTTCCTCCCCCGTGCTCAGGCAGTTACTACAGAATGGGACTGATTCATTCAACGGAAATGGAGAGAAGGCAGGAGGACTGGGAACCAAGTCCAAATATGGTCTTGCTCGGAAGACGCTGTCACGTCTGACCAGGGGCTTACGGGGGCTGCATCTCTGGAAAGCGTTAGGGGGTGTGGGTCCGTCTCTTTCCAGTGAAGCCGGTCATAGAAGGGGGGGCGAGGAGGGACGGTTGTTATGGCAAAAGTCCTCTTTCGACCACACGCCAGTCGAGTTAGCCAGTCGGAAAATTAATTTCCTTTGTTTGCCCTTCCTCAGTCTGTTCACCTTTAGCCACAATAATACCTCAGGATGAAATCTGTTTTGCATAAAGGCACCGGCATTCTTCTTCGGCGTTTAGTGTGAGGATTACAAACAAGAACCACTGAAACAATGGTGCCGCAGGCCTTGGGATCCTGTATTGGGTTATGTTAGGACTGTCCATGGCAAGCCGGGAAATTGAATGCCACAGAGAGGACAATGTGTTTGGTTTTTTCCAATAACCCACAAGCAAACACAAGGAAAATGTTCCTATTGATTATGACGCGCTGGAGTCCTTAGCTGGCATTAGTCGATGAAGTGTTAACTTTCAATTGACCGGGAATTATCACACCTTCTCTGGCGTTTACAGGCCATTCTTAAAGCAACACCCGTGGACAGCTGCACACTACACTACAACACACGCACACACGCACACACACACAGACACACACACACACACACACACACACACACACACACACACACACACACACACACACACACACACACACACACACACACACAGAAACACACTAATGCACACACGCAAGCAAACACACACACACACGCACACGCAAACACACACACATACACCTAGACACAAACTCAAGCACACACACAGACACACTAATGCTCACACGCACCCCCCCACACACACACACATGCCTAGACACACACTAACGCACAAACACACCTATACACAAACACACACACACACACACACACAAGCCAACACACACACACAAGAACACACACGCACGCGCGTGCATGCACACAGAAGGCTGTCGGGTCTACAGCGGTCTACTTGACGTGGTGTGCTGTAGCTGTGTTTGCGTGTCTCTGCAGAGCTGCTGTACAACCTGACGGCTGATGCGGACAAGAGGCAGCGGGGCCAGCCCTCGCGCATCTACTTCTCCCAGAACGGCGTTCCGGTCAGCGTGCTGAGCCAACAGCTCAACCTAGACATCAACAGGGAGGTGTGCCAGCACTTCACAGCATATGTCAAGGTAAGCCTCTCTGTGTGTGTGTGTGTGTTTGTGTGTGTGTGTGTGTGTGTGTGTGGTGTTTGTGTGCTTGTGCCTGCGTGTGGTGTACACATCGACCTGGGACTCGGACTATTTTTCTGACAACTTGATTACATCACCCTCCCCTTTCTATCAACATCGCCTTCGCGATAACAGTAAATAGTAGCTATTTTAGTGTGTGTTTGTTTCTGATCGCTTCAATAGCAGCTGGGCTACTCCCATACACAACAATGCTTCCAGACAGATAGTCAAAACAACAGTCTGAAAATAAAAACCCTAAATTACCCCCCCCCCCCCCCCCCCCCCATACAGAGGAAAGGCTCTGATCCGGTTTCTAAACCTGTGAGACACTGTGAGCCACATCGTCACACAACAACCACCTGGGGTTCTGGGACCCCTTGGGGGGGCCCTCAGCAGGCCCAAGCCCCCCTGCTGGGCAGCAGAACCATTGTGAATGTGTGTTACCAGCCCTAGAGGGTTCAATGCAAACCCCAGACCCCCACCCCAAGCAGGAATGGGACAGGGAGAGGAAAACATAGTGTCCTTTGTCATTGCATAGTGGCCCCTACTGTGTGCTGTTTGAACGGTGACTCTGCCATGTATACACACCCAGGCCGTGTCTACGTCCTAGGGGCTGTTTCTGACAACCCCCCCCCCCCCCCCCCCCCTGCACCCCCACCCCCTCCTCTGACCCCTTCCCCAACTCGCTAATATGCTGTTATTCACAGGGGCCTGTAAATTTCACCGGCATCATTAACTCCGCACTTCAGGCACTTTCACTGCGGGAGAGAACTTCATTGGGTCATTTGGAGCACGCTGAACTCGTATCGAACACAGAGAAAAGGCTGTGAGGCTGTTAATCAAACCCACCTATACACACATATCAAAGGCTTTCCCGTTATATGGTCGTGTTTTCACTCCTTATTGTTATAATGGACATCGATTTGTCCTGCTCTGCTTATCAGGGGGAAGTTGGATTTGGTGTTTCTCTTCATCCTAACTGTAATTCACAGTAGAGTAAACCGTTTAAATTGCCTGTCCTGCTTAAAGTAAGCGGGAAGCATTTAAAACGCTAACCCAAACACACCAGGCTGGGTGGGCAAAGCGATGAGCGCACACATTACATTAAGGCGGTGACTAAAGCCTCGCGTCGCTCCGGGTGTACTTCAGTGTCCCACAGATAAACACCCGTCACTTAGAGAGCGCTAGGAGGCTCATCCGTCAGGCCGCGGCTTCAACAAGCTTCGGGCGCTGTCTCGTACCTGTGCTGGTTTAACTACCGCCACGCGGGCGGTTGTGATGACAGTGGAGCCGGCGCGGTTGTGAGGGACAAGCTGTGTAATCTCAGTCCGGTCGGGGTGTGATTTGTTAATTGAAAGGCTCTTTAGCGTGGAGGACTTATTACACGGCGCTACGCCTTCCTGTGATTGGAGCGTTAAAGTGTGAAAGCCGTCCACGGGGTGTCTGGCTGGGAGAGGATGTTTAGTCTGGCCTGCTGGTAAAGTTTGTTTACACGGACGCAGTATATTTTTTCACTTTTTGTATTACGGATGGAGGATTGGTATTCTACTTTCCCTTTTTTCTTTTTTTGCTTTCGATGTTTCTCGTCCAAAATTCCACCTGCTCTGCCGAGCCGGGGCGGTAATTAGAGTCTGAGCGAGGCCGTCGCTCCAGCAGCGCGCCAGATCACCGCAGACTGTTTACATCCCGCCCCCGACACCGGCTACGGACAATTGGGGAAAAGTAAAGGGGAGCGCAGACTCGTAAACGCTGCTCGGTGACCTCCTCTGGGCCCGCGTCATCGGAGGCGTCTGCCCAGAATGTGAGCAGGAAAAGGGGAGAATCACCGTAATCACAAGGGGATCCGGCCCCCCCTCTCGCCCCCCCCAGAGAGGAGAAGTGTCTGTAGCCTGTCCCGGGCGCCCCCGTCTCATCGTTTATCTTCCTCGTGTGTCTTCCCGTAAGAGCTGCCCTGAAGAGGTATGATAATGGGAAACAGCTGGTGCCCAGTACATCTCCTGGAGCTGTCTTGTACCCCTCAACCCCCCCTACCTCCTCTTCCCCCCCACCTCCTCTTCCCTGAGATGAATCCTCCAGAGTTTAAACCTGCAGAGGGTCTGGCTCCCGAACAGGCCTCTGCAGTTTGGGTCGGACAGAAGGGGGACAGGATGGATCATGTGGGTCGTGGTCTTCCACTCCCATTGCTAAAGGTTCTGGGTTTCATGTCGTGCCCCCCGGTCCTACCTGCAGACAGACATCCTTGAGCGAGGTCGCTGTGTGTTGCTTTGGAGGAAAGTGTTGGCTGACACCACGGTGGTAATGTTGACCAGAGCTCCCCGCTGCTGGCCGCTGGTAATGGAAAAAGTGTCAGGGTTGGGAGTAAGTTGAAGGTAGTGGCTCTGATCCGCGAGTGGTCCGTGGAAGCGTTCCATGAACTATTCTGGGCCACTCTCCTGCTCCACTGTTTGCACCCTGACCATTTGTCGGCCCCCTCTTGCGAGCCGAGTAAATCAAACTGTCTAATAAGACCTTTGGCTTCGCAGTAACGCTCACGGTGGAATTTAACTGCACACGGTTAAAGTCCTATTTGTTCTGCCTAGTTTGAGTTGAGTAGCAGCAGGACTGTTTCAGGGACAGGCCGGCATATTCTGAAATCAAAAAGAAGTGGAATGTGGATTGTATAATACGTCCAAACTCACAAAACCTGCACATATGAAGCACAAAGGGGTACAGAACGTTTCTATCGTGATATTATGCGAGTCTTTCATGTGGATAATTTCGAACATGCTTTCATTGGCAGGGGCTACATTATACCAAACCAGCCCGCCAGATGTTCATTGTTTGGTTATTATTAGCAAAATAAACTATACACGCTCTTCGCTAGGGTCGTACCTACGGATGGGCGAGTTCTGCTGTGATTGCTTTTTAAATGAGTACGGGCAGATAACTGTGTAATTGTGTGCACACCGTTTCGTTGTTGTTTCCTGGCTGAACGTGTTAGAGTGGCCACTCCTAGTGAAATGGCTCGCGCAGGTATGAATCACTTTCTCCACGCAGCCCATAGTAATTCAGTTTGGGGTACGGCAGTAAGAACAGAAATAGTGCAAATGCTTGAGAGTTTGCCAGCCTGCGGTTTGGAGGTGTGATTTCATCTTCTGTGGAATGTTTCGCCCACGCTTCATGCTATGCGTTACTTGGATGTATACCGCGGATGGAAAGTTGTATACAATGAACTTCAGAGGAGCGCGATCAGTGCTAGCCTTTATTTTATGTTCACTACTACGACAACTGCACATCTAATTCGGGAGAGTCTTCTATCCAGTAATTCTTTTCAGTTATTTTCTTACACCTTCTTGTAGTTGTACTCAGGGTAAAAATAACTTGTCAGCGTCACACTTCATTCATCTAAACCCGCCGATTATTATTCCGCGAGGTCACCAGGGAATGCTATTTTCCAGCCTCGACACACAGACTTCCAAACCGTAATGGACCCAGGCCTGTTGTGTAAGCTGCTAAACCCTACTTCACTGGCCGGCCTCGCTCCGGGATCACACAGCCGCGTTCATTCTCCCGTCCCCTCTGTACACGCGCGCGTGTCGAATAATCCAGCAATATCTCTTCAGCCTCCGCCACGTGCACATGCCTTGAAACCGTGCCAACGGAAGGGTGGAAGGGGAGGGGGGGGAAGGGGGGGGGGGATGCCATTTGTGGTTCCGCACGGCTTCGTATCTCCCCGCAGATCCAGCACGGACCCTGGAGAGACGCTAGAACAGGCAACTGAAGGCACGTCTGTGGGACAGTTGGTTGTCTAAATTAGCTCGGAGTGCAACCCCGCATCCGTCCCCCCCCTAAACGACTGTGTGCCCCCCCCCCCCCCCCCCGTATCTGATGTCTGCCCGGGCACCGGCTCCTGGCACCAGGCTGTTTTTTCCAGGCCAATACAGGGTGCTGGTCCGCTGCCTGCTCCAGGCTGCTGGCTCCAGGCTGGGGCAGCATTAAAGCTAAACGAGGCCCGAGGACATCCATCCCGGCTCCCTGGATGCCAGCCACGCTGCATGGCAGTCGTTGAGGACAGGATATACATATATATACATATATCTATATATATATACCATGTTGTTTTGAGACGTCCTTGAGTGGGCGGTGGTGATTAATATAAGCATGGCTGTCATTTGTTTGTTTTTATTTGTTTTATTTTTAGCTCTGAATGTGTCTGTGAGTCTGAGTGTCTTCCCTGCTGTTGGGAAGGAGGTAGCTACAAAGCCTCAGATAGCTGAGGGCGAACGCTATCACAGATAGGTTGTTGTGAGATGGACTGGGTTATTTGTGAAATGGGTCTTTCCCAAACACAGGATGTAGGATCGGATGTTTGCCAGGGAATGTCATTGTGGAGATGCTCTTGAAAAAAATAAACATATTCATCTTTTGAGAAGCATGAGGAGTACCATGATCAAAAAAAATACACACGTACGTCTTTCTTCTTCACACAAATATACTCCAAACTCCATGAAACAAACATCCAGGGGATATTAACCAGTACAGTCAAGCCTGGTTCAGATACACCCTAGCCTCCCTAGGTTCGCTTGTTTCATCCCACAGAGAGAACCGCCTCTCTCCTTTTAACTCCTTGCTCAAAAGCAGAGTAGCACGTGGCTGAGAGTTGAAGTCCTCGCTGCCACACTGCCTGCTTTGTCCGACCGCTCGCTTTACAGTTGTGAGGAAAAGCGCGCAATTCCCCCGCTTCCATTGCTCTGGTTTCATTTACGGCCCGGCCAAGAAAGCTGATACAATGAGAGTTCATGGCAGGAAGGTAATCACATCCAGCTGCCCTCCATTACTGCCGCCAGTGAGTCAAGCACCTATTTATTAAGAGCCGGATGGGACGAAGAAGAAGAAGAAGAAGAAGAAGAAGAAGAAAAGAAGAGGAGGGAAAAAATTAAAATATACAGAAATAGTATGCGGCAATAACTCAAGTGAAAAAAAAAGGATTAAGATCCTGTCGTAAAAAAAAAATCACAAAATGCTTTGTCTGCAACTTCTGGTCTTCAGGGCACTGTGTGGATTCAATGTGGAAAAAATACTCTGAAGTGAGTCGTACTTATTTTAGCTCAGGGTAGTATTTTGCACAGGATTTCCCGGAATGGTGATGCCAAAAGGAACACGACTGAAGTCCCTTCCAGAGTTCTTTCTATCGGAACGTGGATTGCAGTCTTGTTTCACCGAATAAAATGAGTCATCCTCGATTTGACATAAGTAGTCCTGTCTACTACAAAGATGTTACCGCGGTATATTCCCATAAATCAGGTTTTTTTCTGTTGGTATCAAATTACCATGGCTTGATCGCAGTGAGCAGTTGCTATAGCGAAATGCCTATTACTTAACTCAACGGCAACCAAACAGTGAACTGATTTTGATGTTCTGTTGCTTCTGGCAGCTCGGCATGCTGGGTTAAAAACATTTCCTCGTAGACAGCAGGCCACATTACTGCCACCCGATGCCACCGCAAGGCAACGTAATGGGTGGCCAATTCTGACCAAAATGAAAGCATTTATCCCACCATGATTCCCACATCCACTGCGGAGGGATTGCGTGTGAGCGTGTGTGCGTGTGTGTGTGTTTATGTTTGTGTCTGTGTGCTGTTTAACGCACAGAACAAAAATGCCGCTTTTGGAAGAAAGGTTGCGAACAGTAATCTGTCTTTTAGGTCTTTCTACACAGGATACCACATGCATACATACACAAGGCTACTACATACATTGGATGTAGTCGTGGTATGTATGCAATGTAAGAGGTTTCAGATTGTGGTTATCTACTTTATGACTTGGGCTCTGACCACAACCTGACAACCTAGCCACTATAACCGTTATGAAATGCATGTTTGGAGGTGAAACTGTACATTTTGCACTTTCATAGCAGTTTAAAATCCTACGTGA